>NC_058415.1:79342572-79422558 GCF_002201575.2 Neomonachus schauinslandi | reverse complement strand
CTTCCTTCCTTCCTTCCTTCCTTCCTTCCTTCCTTCCTTCCTTCCTTCCTTCCTTCCTTCCTTCCTCTGTATAAATACACATATAGATATGTGTGTCTACATATGTGTGTGTGTATATATATTTATATATAAATATAAAAAAATATATATATATACACGCACACACACACACACACACATATATATGCATATACACATACGGTGTCCCTGATTACCTGATTATCCCTCTTGCACTCATAGCTGAGCTGTGAGTGCAGAAGTATGGGGCAGCCATGGCCCTGTCACATCTCAGGCCCAAGACTGAAAGGCCCTGGGGTAAGACAGAGGCCAGGGTGGCAGTGATGGGTCCTACACCCAAGGTGTGATCTAAAGGAATGAGGACAGAGGACATCCACATCTGGATAGAGGGTGTGGGATTTGGTGGACGCACCAGAGGAGAGGAATGCTGGATGCGTGAGAACAGCCAAATCACAGCAAGTCAGGGCAGAACAGAGACCCAGGAGTTCCTGTAGCTGGCATCCGAAGCCCCTGCCCCTCCTCGTGAACCCAGCACTGTCTTCACCTGCTTGGGGCTCTTCCTCAGGCAGAGCTGTTCTACTTTCCCTAACTAGGCTAAATTTTAGATGAAATTGCCTAATACCTAATGTGTCAGTCAGTTTTTTGCTGCATAACAAAAATGACCGTTCATTATTTTTCATGAGTCTTCAGGTTGGTGGGGAGGTCCTGCTAATCCAGGCCAGGCTTGGCTGCTGGTGTGAGCTTGCTGGCATGCCTGTGGTCAGCTGGCACGTCAGTGGGGGCAATCTGCTCTGGATGGCCATGGTTAGGATGCCTCAAGAGAGGGGCAGGGTCTAAGTGAGCCAGAGAAGGGGGGATGGGGAGGGGGATAGGGAGAGAGGGTGGGGGTGGGAGGGAAAGGGGAAGGGGGAGGGGGAGGGAAGGACGGGTGGAAAGGCACACGTGCATCTGCAAACTTCTGCTTGTGTCAAGTCCGCCACTCTCCCATTGGTGGAAACTGAGTCCAGGGTCCAAGCGGGGACAAATTGCAAAGGCTGTGGACACAGAGAGGCCATTATTTGGGGACATTAATGGAATTGATCTATTACCTCTGGGGTCACTTAAGTGAACTTCTGAAGAAAGCATGCAAAATTAATCAACGAAACAGACCTTTCTTGAGCCCCTACCATGTATGGACCTTTTTCTAGGATTCTACATGCTGGGAATTTGGAGGTCAATGAAAAAGAATGTGTATCATCCCAACTACGCATCCAAGGAGAAGTCCTTAAAGCGCTCTCATTGCAGGCCCCTCACTTTCAGATGCACCAAGTGCAGCCTGGAGGGAGGGGGGGGGGCAGCAGCGGGGCGGTGGGTCTGACGGGCGGGGGAGGGGGAGGGGTCTGCTGCTTTCCACCTCCAAGGTTCTGGGGTTCGGGTCCTCCATCTACCTTGTGAAAAGACCCCGGCACACATGACCGGGCCACTTGCTTCCCGCCCCCGCCCCCGCCCCCGCCCCACGCTCCCCTCCAGGCTTCCTTAACACGTGACTCTGCAGCGGAATCCCAGGCCGCTGCCATATCGCCAGAGGCTTGTAGAAGCTTGAGTCTCCAAGGTTGTGGAGGCATGTGCCTGGAGAGGAAATCTATATTCGAAAAATCATTAATTTCACTTAAAAATCACGTCCGTGCTATTGACTATGTCCGCTGCTTGGAATTTAGTTTATGGTTCCACTTCATGGTTGGGATGCTTGGCTGTGAGGAGAGGATCCGGGGAGAGAGGGCTGATACATCATTTTTTGGTGCATCCACCTAGACGCTTGTTCAGAACAGGGTGGTTTGGGGGGAGGGAACTAATATTCGCGGAGCCCTGCGATGCCCCAGTGGGCGTTCTGGGCCCCTGTTTATAGGTAAGGAACGAGGCAAGGCTCCAGAGCTGCAGAGGGTGGCGCTTCCGCCGGCGTGGGCCCTCAGCCCTGTACTTCTTCCCCTTGACCCCACTGACCACCCACCACTTGGAAGACCTGTTTTTGCCCAGGGGCTCATAGGGACCACCGTCCAGCGCCATCCTCTGTCTACTTTTCCCTCCCTGGCGGTGCGAGGACTTTATTTTCTGAAAGCACAAACTGTTCCCGACATAAAATCATCCCCGAGAAGATATACTTTCCTGGGTGACTTATCATTTTTTGTGTTTTTAGTGCTTTAAGATTTTTATGTTTCCAATAACCCAAAGAAAGATGATGGATATATAATAACACTGAGCAATAACACTGTATTTACAAACACATATATATGCTCCATCAAATGTACATATTTTTATACCTCTCACCCATCTTTCTGGGGCAGCTGCATTTTTTGAATTACACGGTGTAAGCAATGAGCCCATCATCCTGTTCACACATCCATAAATTACCCAGAAGGAGCGGGGCGTCCTGGAAGCATCCCTGCTTTAAATCATCTGCAAATATATTTCCCCCTCCTTTGCCCAGGATGGCTCACCTGGGAATGGGGTGGTGGCATTCTAGAATGGGGAGAAGAGGGCTTCACCGGGAAACGAGAGTCCCTCTTCTCTTTCTGACTCTGATATCTACATGCTGTGTGGCCCTGGGACAGTCGCTCTGGGCCTCAGTTCTCTCATCTGTGGAATGGGAAACTGAAAGCGGAGAGGGGGAACACTTGGCCCTGGATTATTTAGCCAGGCAATGACAGCAGGGAGGCCAGAAAAAGACCAGGTCTCTTTTGTGTCCCCATGATGCGGGGGCTCTACGGATCGCTACTCTTGCTGGTGGATCATTTCCATGCCTCCTCCAATTCTTTCACTTCTGTAGATGCCTTTGTCCAAGCACAGCCTTTAGGAAGTATCAAGAATCTGTGGTCCGGAAGGGTGACACTGCATCATTCATCATTCCCTGTATTGCATGACTTTGTTTTGAGAGTTAATTTTAACTTCCTAATAAGCTGTAGAGGAAACGGGACATGGACGGGTACGTTCTGAAGGTTGTTAAGGGCCAAGGTCAGAACTGGGGCACTGAAGAGGCTACATAGCATTAGCTAGTGAAGGCAGGGCATGCCTTCAGGACAGAGCATGGATAACCACCAGTCGGCATCCTGTGTAAGCAGAACAGCCTGCTGTGGTCACAGCTGAATTCAGCCTCAGCATCCAGGTTTTTCCAAGCTCATCTTTAATTTACCCGCCTGGAGTTTTTCAGGTCACCATGCATTATTCATGAGAACCTTGTGAATGTAGCATTTGAGGCTCTGGATAAAGAGATGCTAGAACCAATGAAAACCAAAATCTGATTCCTGAAGAATTCAGAGGCACAGCCAGGTGACTCTCCAACAGGAGTCACCACTGGACCTGCTTTTGGAGAACTCTGCTTTTTCCTGGGCAGCATCCACAGCTGAATCTTCGTTTTGCAGGGGGGGGGGGGGGGGGGAGAGGGGGGTTTTCCTTTAGACAAGAGCCGATGAATAATTGAGGCTTCATCCCCCATGTCCTTAGCAGAGGAATGCCAACCCCCCAATCCCCACTTGGTTCTCACAGAAGAGAAAAATGTACCAGTTGGTGTGTTTTTGTGAAGGGTGCCCAGTGGGACTGAAGAGGAGGAAAAACAGAATAAGATGAAAATGAGCCATTTTAATAGTTTATTAAAGAAGTTGTCAAACGTTGCTTTGTCTTTTGTCTCAGTTCCTGCCTGAGTCCCTGATGGCTATAGGCACCAGACTTAGCGATTCACACTTAATGCTCACAACCACCTTGGAGGGGAGGGGTAATTAGTGTCCCCCTTTTATAGAAGAGGAACCTCAGGCTCAGAGAAAGCAGGTTATTTTCCCAAGCCAGCTTATGGAAATATAGCGTATTTTGGAAAATGATCTCAGCGGGTAGGAGAAGGGGGGACCTGGAATTGTGAAATAGGGAAAGCCCACCCAAGGATGGGTGATTGACCTTTTTAGCACCTTGGGCAAGCAGGGCACCGTTCTACTGGGGATCCCCTGAGGAGTCATGTTGAACATGCCTCAGAATTGTCTGCTCGAGGTACTGAAGGGCGGATATTCACATTCTAGTTTCTGTCCTCTTTTTGTCCAAGGATGCCTCGATCATCCAAAAGATGACCCAAGGATGCCAGGCCAGAGGAAGTTAACCTCCTTACACTTCCAAGTTTATGCACTGTGGTGATTCAACTTACATGTCAACTTGACTGGGTCACAGATGCCCAGATGTCTGGCTATATTATTTCTGGGTGTGTCTGTGAGGTTGTTTCCAGAAGAGATCGGCATTTGAACCAGTAGACTGAGCAGAGCAGATGACCCTCTGCCATGTGGATGCTCATCACCCAGTCGGTTGAGGGCCTGGATACAACAAAAATGTGGAAGCAAGGACAATCCTCTCTCTCTCTCTGCTTGCCTGTTTAGGTTGACCATTGGTCTACTCTCAGACTGGGGCTGATATCCTTGACGTTTCTGGTTCTTCAGACTCAGACTGGAAGCTATACCGCTGGTTTGCCTGGGTCTGGAGCTTGCAGATGACTGTGGAACTTCTCAGCCTCCATAGTTGCATGAGCCAATTCCTTATAATCAATCAATCCATTATCTATCTATCTATCTATCATCTATCTATCTATCTATCATCTATCTCAACTCCTATTGGTTCTGTTCCTCTGGAAACACTCACTAATGTATGCAAGCACCAGAAAGATTGAATGGGCTTCCAAAGGCAACCAGTGGGTACAGAGAAAGCCCAGGGGAGAAAGCAAGAGATAGCATAGCTGAGATAAAGTTCTGTCAGACTATACCTACGTGTAGTCAGTTGTCACAGCAACAACTGAAGCAAAAAAAAAAAAAAAAAATTGCACTAAGAGGAAGTAAGACAGGTCATAAAAAATGTCTGCTCCAGTCCATCTCTTGCACTGCTGTGCTAACTCTAAGCCCAGTCTATCCAAGGGTCTACGAGGTAGTAGTTGGCTGAAATCTCTACAAAAACACTCAAAATAGATCAATTGCTTAAATTACAGTTCCCATGGCTGCCGTGGATCCTCAGGGGAATTGTTCATCCCTCTCATCCCTAGTCTTCTAGATTTCCTTTACTCTTGGCAAGTACTCTAGCATATGTAGGTTGTTTGCCTGGTAAGGAAACCCAAGCCTTATTCCTGAAAAGCCTGAGCTCCTAGTTGTTTTCATCTTGGGACCTGTTGCAATGCCATTTGCAGCTACCCCGTGTCAGGAAAGCGCCGAGAGATGCCTCAGGGAATCCCCTGGGTTCCAGACAGGCTTCTTTCTGCTGCATTAGTAGGAGTATCAGCGTGAATTACCCATGCCAATGGTGGTTTTTTTTTTCTTTTTCAGAGTAAACTCTCCTCATTTATCCCATGGAAACAGGATGCAGGATGGGAAGCACAAAAAGCATGAGTGTATCACAAAACGAGGATGAGAAAGACCAGTGCAACTTCCACCCTTGATTCGTTGGACCTATACATTCTAGCTATCGGCGAGCCAGCACCACGTACCTCATCCTGGAGGACAGTGTCCCAGCTCTGCAGATCATTATCCCAGAGGTGGCTCCTCGATTGAGCCTTTGATAGACCATTTAAATTTTCAAGTATCTCCAGCTCATGCACACACTGTCAGCTCTTTCATGGGTCCAAGGCGAAGCTATGTGGGATCCCGCATTCTTTCAATCTATGATTGGAGATGTTGGCAGAGGTGATGCAGACAGAGACAATAAATCCATAGCTAGAGTGGGTGTCAGTTCCCATATGGATGATTGCTGCCCTGTCTTCAATAAAAGGAGCCTGGTGTAATTAATCTGCCACCAAGTGGCTAGCGAGTATCCTCATGGTGGCATTTTGAGGGCTCATTTTCAATCTCTGCTGCAGTCATCAGCAGTAGTAGCTAGGTAAGCCTTAGTGAGAAGGAACCCGCGTCGCTAGGCCTATGGACCATCTCCATCCCTGCCAGGTGGCTGCTCTGTGCAGAGACCCACTGCATAGCACTCAGATGGCCAAGGAAGGAGGCTGGCTGACATCCGCTGGTTGAGTCAGCCTGCCTATTGAATTGTTGCGTGCTTTCTCTGCTTAGATGATCTTTTGTGTGTAACAGTGTGAGACACAAAGGTCTGCGTGTTTTGTTTCCATACCCACAGATTCATTTCCATGCTTCTCCCCCCTCCCCCAAACTCCCTTGTTTCTAATCTCTGATCATGCTCCTTCTAGGCACCTGATGGACCGTTGTCGTTGCTCAGGAATCTACGTGTAGTTGTACCGCAGAACATTTGCTCCTCCATCCCAGGTGAACTACCGAGTGTGTTCAAAATCCCACCTACTGGGAAGAATCCTCTCCCTGCTGCCCTTCGGGGTCACCCTGGGTAGTGCCACAGCTATTTATTGTGAGTTGCACTAACATTTCTGTGAACCAAGCCTGAGTTTAGTTGGTTGTAAGGAAATCCTCAGAAGGCAGCAGGCGGAAGTGGAGGGAGAGCTGGTGCAGGAGATGGGAGGTGCTGTCGGGCTCCCACCACGCACACACGCGGTTGCCACAGCAATGACGGAGTGAGATGTGTCAAGAGAATGTTGAGATGAGGCATTGAAAATGTCCAAGATCATCATCGGGTTTCCACTGTACTCAGCCAGGGTCAGGACTAGGACACCTAGTAATGTGGGTGGGAAGAAAGACAGACTGGAACTTTGATCCGGAGCCCACCAGATGCCTGGGCTTTTCACACGTGTGGTTATATGTAATCCTCCCAACATTGCTATCAGGTATGTGGCATTATTTTCATTTTACAGATTGGGAAACTGAGGTTCAGAGGGGCAAAGTCATCTTGACTCATCAAGGACACCCTGTGAGTTCGTGTTGGGAGACAGGTTTTTGTCCTGTATTAGCTTCATTCTGAAGACTCTGCTCCTTTGCCAGAATGAGCATTGCTGCCCGGGACATTGTACCTTTCCTTTTTTAATTGTACCTTTCTGACCACAAGTCCTCCCTAGATTGGGGAGGACTTCGCTCTAGGTGTCTTTTATATCCTCGGTTCTTGGGTTTAACACCCATGATGAGCAAACTCCCTTAGCACTCACACTTTTGTGGCTCCCTTGTCCCAAGTCATCTGCTCTACCAAGAGTATCCTCAATCCTCGGTGATTAGTTTTTACCAAGAGTATCACTTGGGTCCCCTAGGCTCTGAATCTTTCAGCAGGCAGCAAAGCTCACACCCTCAGGGTCTAGTGTTCATAGGGAAGACTTCCAAGGAGTGACACAATGAAGGTCTTGTTATTGGATACCCACCACGTGCCCAGGTGCTGTTCTAAGCACTTCACATACATCAGCTCATTTAATCTTTGCAATCATCCTATGATGAAGATGCAATTTTCACTTGAAAAAAACAAACAAAAAACCCCCAAACCAATTATAGAAATATTGGGTGTCTTACCTGAAGTCATGTACCTAGAAGGGGGACAGGAAGTTCAAAACCGGAGCCTGCACCATAATGGTGATGCATGCCACCTTACATAGATTGCAATTTTGAGAAAGACAATAAGATGCCAGGCTGGAGGCGGGGAGACACGTCAGTGCTGATTACGAAGAGCCAGATGGTGGCCTGGACAGAGCTCGAGCAGTCTAGAATGGGGAGAATCTAGAATATGGGGGAGTTATTAAGATGACAGTTTCCATAGGACCTGATGTCACAGCTAACTCTGTGGATGCCCTGCCCACCACCCTGGAGCCACCAATTTCTGGCTTCCTTCCAGCTGCAGGATCTGTATCTCTTTGCCTGAGGACTTTCACTGAAGCTGGGGAACTGCCTGTAGGTATGACAGGATGTAAGTGCCAGGGAATTAACAACACCCCTCCACCCCCAGGAATGCCCTCCACCAACAAATGATGTTGTGACTTGGAGGATTGTTTCTACACCATTTCCTCAAGTTCCCACATGGAATTGAGCTTCAACTGCCCACAGCACAGATGGCTTGAGAAATGCATCCTTGGTTGATTTCCTTTCCATCCTACCTCCCTTCCCCACTCCTTCACCTCAGGCTTCCTGCACCTCCCAAATAACTACTTGTGTTTAAATCCTTGCCTCAAGGTTTGCTTCTGGGGGAATCCAAACTAGGACAGAGGCAGATGGCTATGGGGAGTGAAAGATCGGTAAGAGTCCAAAATACTCCAGAAGGACTGGGTGTCTGGCTTGTGTGCCGTCCTGTGAAACCAGGAACTCTGGGGTAGGAGTGCATTTGGGAGGGGAGGAGAGGGACAATGAGCAGGACCTGGAGGATCTGAGCTGCCCATGGGACCTCTTGGAAGAGCCGCTTCAGGGACAGTTGGCTCTGTGGGTCTGGAGCTCAGGATAAACTTGAGGCTGGAGAGGACCCAAGTTAGACTCCTCAGGACACTTCATGACTCACCTCAAGGTGTGGGCGTGGCTGTCCCTGCACCATCTCCTGAATCACGTCTGATCTTCTCCCCAACTCCTACCTGAATGGAAGGACAGGACATGGGGGTGTTTAGGTGGGTGGGAGCAGAGAAAGTGCTCATTAGAGGGAAGAGCAGTGCGTTTACATTGAGGGAATATTTATTGAAGTTCTGTCAGAGGCTGCAAGCAAATCGCTGATACATTTCAAAAAAACATTTGGAAGATTTTCCCTGCCCTGCAGGGAGTGTTTTTTAGTAAGTGATGTGGTCAGGATGTTGGTGTAATTTTTCTCAGCTGATGCCACAGACATTCTGAGTTTGTTGGAGAAATCATTTGGGCTTCATAAAGGCCAACGTGGAGAGATCACCATGCCTCGTTTTCACCTTACACTCTCAGAGCTGAACATGGCTTTGAGGAGGTCTGGCCTAACATCCCATCTCGCAGATGCTGGGGTTCCTCTGGTGCATCAGGAGCTTATTTCTTCCCAAGAGACACCAGGTTAATGGTTCAACATCTTTCATTGTTAGATAGTTCTTTTTTTTTTTTTTTAAAGATTTTATTTATTTATTTGAGAGAGAGAATGAGATAGAGAGAGCATGAGAAGGGGGAGGGTCAGAGGGAGAAGCAGACTCCCCGCCGAGCAGGGAGCCCGATGCGGGACTCAATCCCGGGACTCCAGGATCATGACCTGAGCTGAAGGCAGTGGCTTAACCAACTGAACCACCCAGGCGCCCTAGATAGTTCTTTTATTAAGCTGAAATATGCCTCTCCATCACTTCTACTCATGGGCTCTAAACTTCCTCTCACCCTAGCTCCCCACCGACCTCCTCTCTTCCCTGCATATAGGGAGTCTTATAAAGAGCTAGAGATAGTGGCTTGTCAGGCTCACTTAGGTCTTCTCTTGTGTGGAATGAACTTGCTTTTGGGAGTTTTGTTCCCAAAGTTGGAGACTTAGGCCTTCCTAGGGAATGGTCAACCCAAAGTTAAGAACTCAGGCCAGAAAGTCTGACAACCCAGAATGTGCAGGCTGCCATGTAGGCTGCTCAACCTTAGGGGAGCATCATTCCCATTGTAGGCACCATGCCCAACTGTACCTGGCAGCCTTGAAGGTGGGCCTTGACCACTCCTCTTCTCAGGAAAGTTGAGGATGCTTGTCCCCCTGTGAGAAACACAGTTGTTTGTTAGATAGAGAGGTAGTTACAGAAAGAGAGAAAGAGAGATGAAGTCTGTAAAATCGAAGGGAATAATTCCACGTCCACCTTGTCTCTCAGGCCAGAAGACTGGCAGCGTCTCTAATACTTCCTTCTCCTCCCCAAGTCCTGTTGTGTTTGCCTCCTTTTAAATATATACCAAACCCACATACTTGTCTCTGTCTCCCTGTCACTGTTTTATCCAGTCCACCATCACCTGGGTTATAACAGCCTCCCCACTGGTCTCCCCCAGGCCTTCTGGTCCCTTCTCCACCCAGTGGCCAGAAGTATCTTCTTCAAATTCAAATTCACCCAGGTCTCTTCCCTGTTTAGAATTCTCCCGGGGCTTCCCAATGTTCTTAGGCCAAAGACCAACATTTTCAATAAGGCATTGCATGATCTTCTGTCGAGCTTCCCCGTTGAGCTTTTCCTGTGGAGATTTTCCCCTACTGAGGGGACACTGTGACTGGACAGACACCATGATGGGTAGTGGGAGACTTTAGAGCAGGGATCTGCTCAGCACTTCTGACATTTGGGGCCAGATAATTCTTTGTTGTGGGGGTTGCCCTGTGCACTGTAGGCTATTTGGAAACATCCCTGGGCACCATTAGGTGCCTTTAGCACTCCTTCCCCACAGCTGTGACAATCAAAAATGTTTCTAGACATTGCCACATGTCCCCTGGGGGAAAAATACCCCCCAGTTCAGGAATTTTGCTTTAGAGAGAGACTCAGACTTAAGTCCAATCCCAACTTGTGATGTTTGGTAGGTCACTTAAACTTGCTGTGCCTTAGTCTCCTCATCTATGAAATGGGGTCACTAACTGGAGCAGCTACATGGAGATATGACAGTCCAATCAGATAATTCATGTACAGCATGTGAGTGTATAAGCATCTAAGTATAGTGCATTGTGCCACGCATGTAATTCAATAAATAAATGTCAGTTGTTTTCATTGCTACTATTGTTGTCGGTTTTCTCAACATTCCTGCTCAGACAGAGCTTTGAGGTGGGGTTGATGTGGAAGACAAAAGTTTTTAGACACACACCACTGCCCCCCTACCCTTCTGTCCCCTTAAAAAACAGCAGCTTCTTCTCAAGCCGGGAAGAAATCAACCTGTACATTTTTTTTCTAGAAAGTCAGTTTCTTGAGGTAATAAGCATAAATGGTCTTTTCTCCTTTGGGACACAGTGGCCTTTTCCAGGGGACGGTTTAATCTTTTGGAGACAGATGAGTATGAGCTGCAGTAATCCTGTAATGCTACCAGGAGAGTTGGGGAGAGGGAGAGAATTTCAATAGGGCCTTCGAGTCTCTTGGGGTGCTTCAACGATAGCACATTGTGCCTCAAACTCCCCCTGTGACACATTCCTGGAAATAACAGCTCAGGCTGATCAGAGGGAAGTTCCTGGGTGGAAAGGGGGAAGGTCAGGTCCATCCCAGGGTCATGTCCAGTTTTCTGTAGCAGGCAGGTATGCCGGATGCACCCGTTTGGCCTTTCCGATCCTCTCTCTGCCCTCCTCCCCCTGCTCTGTGTGCTGGAAGGTCAGCCCTAAGGACTGCACTGTGGGCCCCTTGCATTTTGGATTCCTGTTGGATTCAGCCAATGGGAGGCAGCGGCAAGACACCCAAAGGTGGGGAGAGAGAGATCAGACTAATTTTCCTTTCCTTTCTCCCCAGACAAGCCCCTGCTAAGCTACTGACCCTCGCTCTGTGTTTTGGTAACTGCTTCCTTCCCTTTCCCACTCAGACCTAGGAATGGTGACTCCAAAATACTGTGTTAACTCTTGCTGGTTTTCTCTAGCCTTGCCCTTGCCTTTGTAAACACGAGACTTTATTAAACTCATCTCAGTGACCATGCTTGCATATGCCACTGGTTTCCTGCTAGGTCTCTGCTACAGCAGGTCTTCAAGGAGCCCAGAATAGAAAAAGTAAAATCCAGTCTTGGATTAATCCTCCTGCAGGCTCTGGGTTTTTACGGACCATGTTTTGTTCATCTCTAACTCCTCACTATGGCACCGGGCACAGAGTAGATGCTCAGTGAATGTCTGTTGGCTGGAATTAATGGGATTTATAGTTAATATAGGAAAGAGCAGTCAGGGCAGAGAGATCCTCTTCCTTGAGCTTGTCAATACATGTTAATACCATGGGTATTGCAGGGACATTTTGGTAAGTGGCGGAAACATGGATGGATTCTGATCTAGTCATGCAGTCTTAATCTCAGGGTCCTGTTGGGCCTACGGAAGGTCCCTTAGGGAGGTTGGTGACCTACTGTGACATGTTTGGGAAGAGCAGCTTCCTAGTGGGAACTCTGGAGATGAGGGGAGTAGGAAAGGCTCAGAGAGGGGAAGCTACCTACCTAACCTCACATAGCCAGAGAGGCAGAGCAAGCCCAAAGCTTGTGACCTATCCACCAGTGACAGCTATCACCTTACTGTGGCCAAATGTACTTTTTAGCTTAACTCAGTTTTCACAGCAACCTTGCAAGAAAGATATCATTAGTCCTTGTCACAGGTGTGAAACTGAGGCTCAGAGAGGTGAAGTGATTCACCTAAGGTCACACAGCTAGGAAGATACAAAGCTGGGATTCAAATCTGACTTTAAAACAATGTCCCTCGGGGCACCTGGGTGGCTCAGTCAGTTGAACATACGACTCTTGGTTTTGGCTCCGGTCGTGATCTCAGGGTCATGAGATCGAGCCCCATGTCATGTTCCATGCCCAGCATGAAGTCTGCTTAGAGTTTCTCTCTTTCTCTCCCTTTGCTGTCCCCCCATTCCCCATGTGTGTGTGCTCTCTCTCTAAAATAAATAAATAAATCTTAAACAACAACAACAGCAACAATGTCCCATGTCCCTCTACTTCAGTTTGCTTTTTTTGGCCACTATGGAGTGTATAAATCGACTCTCCTAGAATATATTTCCTTTTAATAGGGCTTGATGAGTCTCAAAAACAGGTTGTGGTTCAAATAGAAAGAAGAAAAAAAAAGGAAATTATAATTTTTTATTGGTAATTTTAATTTTGGGGGGAGGTAGGCAAAGACTGACCAATCTGGATGGGTACAGGGAAAGTACCCAGACAGGGGCTGGTAGAGAAAGACTGGCCAAGAATGACCCTTTGGAACTAGCTATCTTGTGGTTTTCCTTATCTTTGTACCCTGGATAAGGAAGCTAGACTCCAAATTTCAGACAACAATCCAGATCCCACTACTCATTCTGCCTCTAGTTCCTCTTCTCTGAGGGGCCCCATCCTTTACCCATCCTGTGACCTTAACTCTAGCATTCTTCATTCAAAAAATATTTATCAAGCACCTACTATGTGCCAGGTATTGTCCTAGCTGCTGGAATCTACAACAGTGAACAAGTCAGACAAGATCCCTTGGTGCTAACATTTTAATGGGGAAGACAAAAAACAAATAATGAACAGACTAAAGAAGGTAATTTCAGAGAGAGGTGCTATGAAAGCAGTAAATAAAATAGGGCAATGTGACATAGGGAGATGGGGCACAGGAGTGGAGAACCCAGTGGGCAGGCATATGGATTAGATTTGGAGGATTGTGGGGGGAGGTAAAGAATCCCCTTGGTCTTGAGCAAGCTGCTGGGATCACCTGTCTAGACCCCATTTAGGCTCCCAGGCCATCATGTCAGTGTGGGTAACAGAATGACAGTACTTGCCTGCCTTATGTTGGCCATAAAGTGCCCTGCCTCTCTAGACCTTCTTCACTCCGGGGCTGAAGTCTGCCCAGGACAAGGCCACCTTGCTCCAAGGTGCATCTCTTACCTTTCTTTCCAGGAACATCGTAACTCTTCTTTTTATTCTCCAAAGAATTTGGCAAGAATATCTACAGGATATTCTTGAGAGGATCTACAGGATATTCTCTCAAGCTTCAGAGTTTTCCTTGCCATTCTTTCACAACCAAAGTGATTAAAGAAATTAGAGAGGATGGGATTATTATAAATAGGGACTGGGAGAGCCCAGGAGGGTCCTCCTGGCTGATAGAGCCCCCCAGTCATCTCACATGGTGCCTAGAATTCCACTGTTATTGGGCCCCCTCTTCAGGTCAATCACAGCTCTCTTCAAATGCAATTGTGGCGATGATGAGCATTGCACCTCAGTCTCAACCAGCAGGTCAACTGCTTTGTCATCCCTAACGCATGGAAATCAGCCATCTGGAAGTTAGATACTTGGAGATGGTAGAAAGGGCATGGACTTTGGAGCAAGGAAGATTCACCTTTGATTCTTAGTTCTGCCACTTACCAGTTGTATGAGCTTGAAAATGTCTTCATTTCCTTGAACCCGAGCTTCCCCTTTGTGAGGCTCAAGCATACCAACCTTGCAACATTATTCGAAGATTAAAGGCAGTATAAGTGAATTCCCAGGGCAGTGCTTGGTCCACGGTTTGGGCCATAGTGCTCAAAGAGTTCCCTTCCTTTTCTTCCCTTGATCTCTCTCTCATGCTCCATCCTGTCTACCTGGCCCAAGCTCTTACTCCTCCTTTGGTCTTGTATGGATATTAAGCAAGTGTTGGCTGAGACATGGCCTATGGCAACCTCTCCTTGCAAAGGTTGCCAAATGTCAGCCCCTCTGTAATAAAACTTTCTTTCCCCTTTGGGCTTGGAGGAGGGCTGGGCAGTCTGATTGTGCCCGTCCCTTTATGATTAAGGTCTGCAATCAGCCCAGCTGCTTGATGGAATCTGAGCTGCCTGATTAGCAGGGCGCACTCCGGCCTCAGGTTAATGGATGATCTCACACTGTGGCTGCAGAGTAATTACCAGTTAAAAGGTCCGAGGCCAGGGCTCTGTGGTCTTGGGGAGGTCTGGGCCCATTTAAATGCAGAATCAGGAAAATAATCTTATATCAGCCAGCAGCAGATAGTTAAGGTGGGGGCCAGGACCCTGTGAATGTGGCCCCAGAGCTCTAGGCTCATTCTCAAAGTGACCAGATGGACTTTATTTGTCTTGAGGGAGACAGCCCAGGGGTGTGGCAAGAGCAGAGTTTGCAGGGTCAGACAGACTTGGGGGTGAATTCCAGCTGGACCATATATTGCTCATGGGATCTTTGGCAAGGCATTTGAGCTCTTTGAGCTTCCATGTCCTCATCTATGAAGTGAAGTTAAAAATGCCTCCTCATACGGTCAGTGTGCAGCTTACTCAGGTCTGTACGGCCAATGGGGGCATAGATGAGCTCAGCACAGTTGCTCTCTTCACCTTCCTTCTGGTTTGTGTCCCTGGTTGGTCAGTGATTCTCCTTCCAGTTCTCTGCACAGACTGTTCTTGACCATTGATTGACTTCACAAGTATTTAGTGAATATTGATTGTGTGCCAAGTGACAATGCCAGCTGTAGGAATAAGACCCTATCCCCAAATTCAAGGAACTCATGGTCTTGTGAGGGTGTCAGCCTAAGAAGTCAACTGTTGGAACAATGCTGTGGGAGATGGAAACAGGAGCTAGAGCCCTTAACCTAGAGGGGAAGTCAGAGATGCTTCCTGGAGGGGGTGATTCTAAGCCAAGCACTGCAGCTGGAGACAAGCAGAAGTCACATCTCCGGTTATGTGAACAGTTGATGCAAAGGTCCAGAAGAGAGGGGGCATGAGGCATATTTATGGTTGGAAGTGAAAAGGGCTCAGTGCCTGAGACATTGCTGGGTGAGTGAGAGCGTGAACGAATGTATGAATGAAAGGGTGAGAGAACTAGGGACTAGGGGGATCATTGCATGGAGGAAGGAAGGGTTGGTTGGCTTAGTGATTAAATGAATGAATGTCTGGGTGGAGTGATGAGGGAGTGAGTGAATGAAGGAGCACGTTCAGGGCTTTGCTCTGATGTCACTGTTTCAGGACGGGCTATCTTGTTCACCTTACTGAACTCTCTCCATTCCCACCCCACATTCTCGATCACCCCCCCTTCTCTGCTTAGTTTTTTCCCCATAGTACGCAACATCCTCTGAATAGATATAATTTCCCAATTTAGTATATGTATTCTTGATTGCCCATGTCTCCTCTTATCCACAAGGGCAGGGATTTTTCAGTTCTGTTCACTTATGTATTCCTAGTGCAGTGCCCTGGTATGCAGTAGGGACTCAAGAAATGCTTGTGGAATGAATGAACTACATGAGAAGTAAGAGTGGAGGAGGGGCAGAAGATGTCCAGAGCCTGAGCTTCTAGGCCCCATCCTCAAGGTCCCCAAAGCCCCACTTCAGTGAATGGAAGTGCCCTTCTTTCTGGATCTTTCTTTCCAGAACTCCGTAGCCCTGGCCCTGAATGCTAAGAGATGCAATCCTGGGTCTGCTGGGCCCTACCCTGGGGCTGGTTCTGCACTGGGTGGTGTTAGCTCCTGGAAGAAGGGAGGGAGGAGAGGAAAGGAGGCAGCGGGAAGGCATGAGCTGCCGGTGAAAGCAATTCTGTCTCCTCCAGCAAGCTCAGCAGTGGCCACTTGTCAGAAGAACTGGCAGGGGAAAAAAATGACCAAAAAAATCAGGTCCAATTTATCACCTTGAAATCGTGTTGAACAAGCTACTGGAGCTACTTGGTTTTGAAGAACTCCCCCCTTTCTCCCCTGTATAGAACAAACACCACTAAATGCTTCTCTACCCACACAGCTGAGTGTTGGCAATGTTGCTGCCAATTATAGGGCTCCCTGCCATGGGGTTCATCCATGGTGGCTGTCAAGGGGGGCTGGTGGAGGGAATGGAATCATTAAAATGGGAGAACAAAGGAGGCAGGACAAGTTCAAAAGGGATTAAGACCCAGGGAGAAAGTCTGCCTATCTGGGGCATTTATGCCCAGGGTTGGGCTGGGCGACTCTGGTAGAATTTACCTCTGGCCCAGGCATAAGATAATGGTTGGATGCATGGGGGACATGGGCTACACCTTCACAGAAGGCTTTCAGGGCACCCCAGATAGCTCCATGTCTACTGAGCCCCTTTTCTCTCAGTTCCCCGGCTTCCAGGGAATGATTGAAATGGCTCCCAGACCCTGTGAATCCAAGCCTTGCCTCAACCCAATGCTTCAACCTGCTCTTCTGCAGTCCCCTGAATGTTCCTGATGACCACTACTTGCATGCCTCCTGTGACAGAGAGCTTTCTCCCTTCTGCAACACACCTCTCCCATCTTGGTATAACCCTGACTCTCAGAGTCCTTTATGATGGCAGCGATGATAGAGTCTGAGTTCACTGAGCATTTACTACACACTAGGTTTTGTTTTAGGAGCTTTATAGGTATTGGTTCATTTACCCTATTCAGATCTGTCTCACCCCACTCTCCTCTCTGCTGTCCACTCCCAGCCTCCAGCTCCTCCTTTTCGGTGCCTTCTCACAGGCTGTTTCCTCTGTTGGGAGCACTGTCCCTACCTCTACCCCTACCTCAGAGTGTTGTGAGCTGAAACAGGATCATGAATGTTGAAGCACCTAGTGCCTTGCTGCCCGTAATGAGGGCCCAGCAGATGATAGTTACTGTTACTGTCCACCCCCCAGGACGAGCTTCTGCTGGCTACAAAACAAATTATTTGCCTTCTCAGAGGTCCACAGCTGTTAAATTTCTTTTACTTTCCACCTGGATGCTTATTCTCTGAATGCATCTGAATGCTCATGATTCAGCCTGGGTGTTTTTTATCAGGCCACTCACTGGTCCATGCATCTGTAGTTTCCTGTTTTTTCTACCAGCCTCAATGACATCCTGACTGTATATCTGAATGTGATGCATTCGGGATAACTGTAACGAATCCAGGTTTAATTTAGGGCTGGCTTCTACAGAGCTTGTAGTTATCTCTTACTCTTAAATCTTTTTCATATAAACTCCTCTCCACCTGTATTTCTTCTATCTTGGGCTTAGGCAGTTGGCTTTGAGGTCAAAATGCAAACATTTTGCATCCAGTTTTACCTATCCAGTGCGGTCCAGCTTCCAGACCCTACCTCACTCCATACTGTCCACCTATTCCCCAAGCTGGAGCCCCCTGAGCCCCATCTGTGACTTCATCCTGACACCAGGGCTAGGGCTGTCCCTAACATGAGCCCCGTCCCCAGCCCCTCTACTTCCATTCTGGCTCAGATCTCAGGAGTGTTTCTTATGCCAAGTCATGTTTCCATCTTGTTACCTCCTGTTTACTCAAGGCTTTCAGTCTTGCTACTGCTGGGCTTCATGATCATCCCTCTCTACCCTAAGACATATTGAGTGGGACTAGGACTAAGTTAAAAGGTGACATTGAAATGAGGCAATTTCAAGCTGACCCCTTCTGGTCCCTCCTTAGTCAGAGGTTGAGACTTTTCTTTCAGGTCATGATCATTCCATGAGATTTCCAAGGCATCCATACTCTGCTTTGGGGACCTTGCTAAAGACCCCGAGATGGTTTTCATGGGGTGGACCAATCATGAGCATTGTTTGTGGGATACAGACCCAACATCACTGCCAACTGGGTGAAAATGGTTGATGGGGATGACTTCTGGCCAGTGGAGTCCCCCTGAGTCAGTTTTTGTTCCTGTATACCTTGACACTTTAGGTGAAACATCCTTTTCTTTTCCTAAGCAAATCTCCACTCATCCTTTCTGGTCCTAATGGTCCCCTCCCAAGTTTTTTCTCTCTCTTTCTTCATTCTTCTGTCCCTTATGTGATCTCTGCAATCAGAAAATCTAGCTCTGCTGCTGTACATCTGACTCCCTTTGCATTTGGCAGTGTTCACAGCAACCTTTGTTTTATATTCTGCAAAGGATTACTTATACCTACATGTGCAGCCTGGGGAATGGGGGAGAGGAGACTTTGGGTCCAATGGAGAGAATTCATTGATCCCAGAATCTGAGAGCAAACCCTTAGATTAATACTTAAAAGCATCCCCTACCACATTGCATTTTCCAAAAGAGTAAGGATCTGGTCTCATTTATCTTTCTCCTCATAGTACTTAACCTGGTGTAAGGCCCACAACAGGTGCTCAGTGAACGCCATGAGCAATGGAATGAATGGCAGATCCAGTTTTCTGGAGCTGACTTCCATCAGCCACTATTTCTGGATGTTGCTGCTGGACACCTGGGACCATGCTGACTCCTCTAAGGAAGCTGAGGCTCAGAAAATCTAAGTATTTCCCCCAAACCACCTGAGTAGCCACTTGAGTTATAGGTGGTAGAGCCTGGATGTGAACCCTGGTCTTCTTGGCTGATGCTCCTTCTATTCAACACTCATCTCCCATTTTCCCTAAATAACTATGAGAACTACTCCAGGTCTGCTTTCAGTAAGTCACTATTACACTTAATTTGTATCCCTAAGTGGACACTTATTGGCTTTAATTATTTATGGAATTACTTAACCACTCTATACCTCAGTTTACTCATCTATAAAATGGGGATAATAGTATCTACCTAAGAGTTATTGTGAATTATTACATAATTTAACATGTATGTAAAGCTCTTAGTTACAAGACTTGAACATAATAGCATTATACAAGCATTGTGTAAGTGTTAGCCATCACCATTGTTATTATTATTATTGTAGTTGTTGTTGTTGATCATGGAGCAAGAGTGTATTTTATTTTATTTTTTTTAAAGATTTTATTTATTTATTTATTTGACAGAGAGAGAGAGAGAGCGCGCACAAGCAGGGAAAGCTGCAGGCAGAGGAAGAAGGAGAAGCAGGCTTCCCGCAGAGCAGGGAGCCTGATATGGGGCTCGATCCCAGGACCCTGGGACCATGACCTGAACTGAAGGCAGACACTTAACTGACTGAGCCACCCAGGCGCCCACAAGTGTGTATTTTAATGTTCTACTCATTCTTTAAGACCCCATTCAAAGGGTACCGCTTCTGTAAAGTCACCCTCACTCCCCTCCTCTGGTCAGAATCGATCTCTCTTTCCTCCTTCATCCTATAGTCCTTGGTCTGTTTTGTCTTTTGTGGCCTCTCTATGTGCATCTTTTATTGGCCTGAGCAACCAAATAGCAAGTATGTCTCACTCATCCCAGGGACCCAGCATAGGCAACGAGTGCCCCATAAATGCACAGTGAATTATCCAGGGCCAGGAGGCATTATCTCCATTCATCAAACCCTGGGGGATCCTTGGGCTTTCTCCAGAAGAGTGAGGGTTAAGTGAGCCATTCCCAGAAGATGCTGGAAGGTGGGCTTGTGGCTCCAGGAAAGCCTACTTCTGCCTCCGCTTCCAAGCATTCATCATCGCTCCTGCCTCCTGCCTAATGAGCACCCAAAGTGATTTTCTATTGCTTGTAATTCACCAAAATTGTTCTAACATTTGGAAGGGCCCGGAAATTGACAGCCTAATACCCCAGCTTGCCTGTCTGTCTTGATGACTTGTAGAAGGATGAGCTGATTGCTTCTCCTGCAACAATTATCTTGGAGCTTCAGACAACATCAGAGGCAATAAACAATTGGAAAGGTTAGAGACAGGGACTGGAGGAAAGAAGGCAGGGAGGGGATTTGGGAAGATTTGGGAGAGCAGCTGCATTTGAGGTGAGCTGAAGGCTGTCCTAAAACTTGGGGAGGGGATAGGTGGGAGAACCTACTTCTTGTGGTCACTACTCCCGGTTCTCAGAAAGTGTCAAGGGCTGTTGGAAACTGAAGTGGCGCAAGAGATAACAAGTTTGCCCCCTTTGAGAATTCACTGGGGCCTTCTAGAATTTCCTGGCCCCGCTTCTCATTTGGTAGATGAAGAAGCCAAGACCTGGGTAGGGGAAGGGGTTGACTTTGCCGAGTGAATGACCAAGGATTGAACTCAAATGTATTGTCAAATCTAAAATGGGCTTACCATCTCGGTGTTTCTGAGAACATGATACACAGTGTAAGTACACTCTTGGCCCAGACAAGGTGAATGCACTAGGAAGGGGTGGTTCCACTTAACTACAGGGCTAATGACAGGACCATGTGCTTTGGTGCCAGGTACAGGGAGGGACACAAGAAGAGAAGACATCTGGGAGCACCAAGGACTCTCACCTGTGGGCCACAGGGCAAGGACAGTGTTTCTGATTTGTCTGCCGCTCCAGTGAAAGTCAGTCTGCCACGTGAGCCTGGGGTCCTATCTCTTCCTGTGCCCTCAAAGGACCCCACTAATTCTTTTTCTTTCTTTATCCAGTATCACAGACTCCTCTGTGTAGGGCTGGTCCTTCGGGCCTACAAGTAGTCCTATATATCACCGTCAGCTTTTTGTACTGATTCTCTGCCTCCCTTTGAAACAGACTTCTTTGGAAGAGTTCTAGGCACTCTACCCTTCCTCTGCTCTTGTTTTCTCTTCAATCCACTCCGTTCAAGCTTCCTCTCACCTCCTTCCACTGGCTTACTCATACCAAGGTCACAAAGGACCAGTCTTGCCAAAGCCAAGGCCAGCTCCAAGCACCACTATGCTGGGTTCTCCGCAGAGCAGAACATGGTCACTTCCTAATTCTTGAAACACATCCTCTCTTACACCCACTTCCCCTGGCCTTCTCTCTCCCCTCCCTGGCCACCCCTTGAGGCTTCTTTACTGGCTCCAAGGACTTCTCAGTGCTGGAGGACCCCAGGTCGCATCCTCAGCTGCTTCTCTTGTCTAGCTGCATGTGCTCCGTGGATGATCTCATCCAATGCTGTCTTTTACATGCTGAAAAGACTCTTGATTTTATATTTTAAGCCTGAGCCTCTACAATGAGCTTTGAACCTTTATAGTCAAGTGTCTACTTGAATGCTTGCACGTGTCCACTGACTTTATTTCTGTCTCAAAACCTTTGCATTGCTTGTATCCCCTGCCTGCTTGTCACCTTGTCTTTCAGATATTAGCTCAAATGGCACTCTTTAGTGATCCCTTTGCCAACCATTCTGGCTAAACACTAACCACTCAGCCTCACAAGAATTCTCTGTTAATTGATAGTATGTTCTCTGTTTTTTAAGATTTTTAAAAAGATTTTATTTATTTATTTGACAGAGAGAGACACAGTGAGAGAGGGAACACAAGCAGGGGGAATGGGAGAGGGAGAAGCAGGCTTCCCACTGAGTAGGGAGCCAGATGTGGGACTCAATCCCAGGACCCTGGGATCATGACCTGAGCCAAAGGCAGATGCTTAACAACTAAGCCACCCAGGCACCCCCTTTTTAAAAGATTTTATTTATTTGACAGAGAAAGAGAGAGACAGAGAGCACAAACAGGGGGAGTGGTAGGCAGAAGGAGAGGGAGAAGCAGGCTCTGCACAGAGCAGGGGGACCCTGATGCGGGACTCGATCCCAGGACTCCAGGATCATGACCTGAGCCAAAGGCAGTCACCCAACCAACTGAGCCACCCAGGCACCCGATAGTGTGTTCTTTGTAACAGATGGATAACTGACATTTTCTTCTTCCTCCTTCTCTCCATTCTCCTTCCTCCTTCCCTCCCTCCCTTCCTTGTTTGCTCTTTCACCCCACTAGAAACTAAGCACATCAAGGAAATGGATCCTGACTCTCTTGTTCACAATTGTATCCCCCAGGTCTAGAACAGTGCCTGGCATATAGAAGGAATGTCACAGTATTTGCTACCTGACTGATAGTCTGATATTCCTAAGCCCAATTTCTAGAGGGAACTAGATGAGGTCTGCCTGCCCACATGTCTGACAAACACCAGCCTTCCCCTAACCACCATCACGATTATGCAAAGGCCCCAAGAGATCAAGCTACAGAGTCAGGGAGAGAGGGGTTCAAGTTCTGACTCTGCCACTTCCAGCTGGATGAACTCAAGATGGTCACTTGATCTATTTAGACTTTGGTGTCTCAAATATAAAATGAGCTTCTCAGTACATGGTAGGTATTAATGTCCACTTGAAGCCATGGTGTTCAGAACTGGATGATTTGTCAAATCTCTGGCAGCTGCTGTCCTTCAGCCTAGTCCCAAAAACAAACCCATGGTCTAGAGCCAAGCCTAGCCAACCACCATTTGGAACAGAGTTACCCAGCAAAACCTAGCCTAGATTAGCTAAACCACAGTTGACCCACAAGCTGGTAAGCTGAAGAACAAATGCTTGCCGTTATAAGCTACTGAGCTCTAGGGATGTTTGTTACATGGCTTTATTGTAATGATAGCTGATTAGTATACCTACTATGTCCAGCCAAATGGAGTGCAGCAGTCACCTCCATCAATCTGAAATCTCTCTTTGTGGCACGGCACCACAAACACATTCTTCTTCTTTTTTCTTTTGGCTGTCACATTAAACATCTGATAATTCAATTTTTGGAGGAAACAAGGGGAAATATTTCTACCCCTTAGTATTCATTTCAGTTTAGGCTCAGGGAGGATGGAACTTCTGCTCTGGAGTCTTCTCCCCATTGGGAAGCACCACCAGCCATGCTCCCTCCTCCCCTTGGAGGCCTTTGTCATGGTCACTTTATGGAAAGGCCATGACCCTCCACGTGTTGGCACTCACCGTGTCCATGACATGGGAGAGGAAACATCCAGTCTGAGGGCAGATGGTCAGCCAGCCCCCAGCTCACTCTCCAGCCTGTAATGAGGGAGAGGCAGATGGATTTCCTCCTTCCTTGTGGCTATTTGGGGCAGGCCAGGGGGAGGAAACAGAAGCTGCTCCTAGCTTCTTGGCCTCAGCCTCCTTCTTGAACTCAACTTTGACACAGAAGCCCTGCTTTGGGGGTTATTAGCTTTTCTGTTAATACAGTTTACTTGATTCTTCATTGGGATACTTTGTGGATAGTTTCCTCTTCAGGAAACCTCAAAGTGGAAGGGTGCTGGCAATGGAATTTGGACACCTAAACCCCACCTTATATGGAATCTGTCCCTTACGTGTTTATTAAGAACCTACAACTAAGAGGGGAGTGTCTGAAGAACCATATCATGCTGGGCTTTTGACATATATTTTCTTAACAAACCCTGACAACTTCATTGGGAAGGGGACATTGTTTTTTCCATTGTAGAGATGTAAAAACCAGGGCCCAGAAAGTTTGCATTTCTTTTCCAAAGTCATCCAGCTACTAAATGGCAAAATCAGGACTCGAACTCAGTACATCTGGCTCCCAAGGCTGCAAACTTCGACCACACCATGACTTCCCTTTATTAGTCACCACAGCCTTTATGGGCACTAAGTTATACTTAATGTTCTGTCATTAAAATTTGTAATTATGTAACTACCAATCAGGGTAGCAATTAGGGTAAAACTAGTGTTTCTGACTTGAGTTAATATAAGTATGACTTTAAAAAAAGAGTCATTATTAGACTCTCAGCTCCTCAAAGGTAGATAAAATTCCTTAACTATGTTTATTTCTGCATTCCAGCCTCTAGTCGAGGGCTTGGACATAGTAGGTATACTAATCAGCTATCATTACAATAAAGCCATGTAACAAACGTCCCTAGAGCTCAGTAGCTTATAACAACAAGTATTTGTTCTTCAGCTTACCAGCTTGTGGGTCAACTGTGGTTTAGCTGATCTAGGCTAGGTTTTGCTGGGTAACTCTGTTCCAAATGGTGGTTGGCTAGGCTTGGCTCTAGACCATGGGTTTGTTTTTGGGACTAGGCTGAAGGACAGCAGCTGCCAGAGATGCTGTCTCATGACAGATCACTAGAGTACAAGGCCCAGCCAACCCGCATGTAAAGCTTGTGCTCGCACCTCATCTGCTGGCATTCCTTTGGCCAAAGCAAGTCACATGGCCCAGCCCAGCATCAAATGGTGGGGAAGGATATCCCATTCGCCATGGGAGGGGAAGGAGGGTGAATATTTACTGAACAGTAACAGTAACACTATGACCTAGACCTTCAAGGAAGGTTGACCTAAGCTTTGGGGCCTGATTTCAGGGAAAGGGCATTTCCATTCCTGGGCCAGGTGTTCTGAGACTAATTTCTCTGGTTCTTGAGAATCTGAGGATCCAAGGTCAGGAGCCGCCGAGCAGGTCTGTCTCAAAGCACCCTGTCAGGACTGCTTCCCAGCATCCAGTCAAGGTGCTTGGTGAGTGTCCTGCCTGTGTTTGTGGGATGGCCCAGGCTTGTACTTGTACTCATAGCACAAGCTAAGAGAAGGACGTGAGTTCTAGAGTCAGGTGGACTGAATTGTCCACACAAAGAGAATCTAGACTCTACTGAGACGTCTAAGGGCCTCATGGCCTGGTCCCCTGCCCTCTGACCTCACGTCTCCTTCCCTTCTCCCCCTGGCTCCCTCTGCCTGGATTTCTGGTGGGTTCTGGGACACCGTAAGCTCCTTCCCGCTTTGGCATTCTGTTTGCTGTTCTTTTTGTCCAGAAGGCTCTCACCTGCGATAGTCACATGGCTGTTTTCTTCTTCTCATCCAATTCCAGCTCAAATGTCACCTGTTCATGGAGGTCTTTCCTACCCAACAGATTTTTTAAAATATTTTATTTAGGGCGCCTGGGTGGCTCAGTTGGTTAAGCGACTGCCTTCGGCTCAGGTCATGATCCTGGAGTCCCTGGATCGAGTCCCGCATCGGGCTCCCTGCTCGGCAGGGAGTCTGCTTCTCCCTCTGACCCTCCCAACCCTCCCCCCTCTCATGTGCTCTCTCTCTCAGTCTCTCTCTCTCAAATAAATAAATAAAATCTTTAAAAATAAATAAATAAAATAAAATATTTTATTTATTTATTTGAGAGAGAGAAAGAGGGAGAGGGAGAGCACTGGCAGGGGGGAGGGCAGAGGCAGAGGGAGAGGGATAAGCAGACTCCCTGCTGAGTAGGAAGCCCATGGTGAGACTCGATCCCAGGACCCCAAGATCATGACCTGAGCCGAAGGCAGATGCTTAACCAACTAAACCAACCAGGCACCCCCTACCCAACGAATTTAAAAAGGCGCCACCATCACTCTTTTACCACCTGGACTTATTTTCTTTCTTGCCTTTGTCATTGCCTAAAATAATCTTGTTTGTTTTATTTATTATCTGTTTTCCCTTCTAGAACATACGGCCCATGGCGGAAAGACTGAATCTGATTCAGAGCTACTTCCAGAGGTGAGAACTGTGCCTCATCCATTGAGGGTGCTGAGTATGGATTTGTTGAATAAAATAATTGATGTGAATGAATACATCAATTAGCTGGATGACTTTATGCAAGTGACTCTGAGAACTCAAGTTTCTTTTTCTGCAAAATGGGACCGCTAACGTGGGTGTTGATCATCGGCAGGGTCTGCGGTAATGTATATACAGCGTTTAGCATGACCCCAGGTATACAGTAGGTACTAAAAATGGAAGCCTCGGCCACAGGTATTATCATCTGAGTCCAAGGCTTTCTCCACTACCTGCTCCAGCCCTGAGCTCTTCCCTCCTTCCCACTCTTCCCTACCCGGCCCTGGCAGGCCCCATCTCCCCATCCTCGAGGAGCTGGGGAGGCCAAGAACATGGCTGTGGCAATGAAAGGAAATGAGATTGGAAAGGATACTTAATTCTAAAGGATTGTCCCCAAACCCAGCAACGACACGTTAAATCAGAGTCCTTCCCATAACTCATAGTCTATCTCCATGGAAATGGGCACCATATGGAGTTAATTAGTAGAACAACAAAACAATCAATTAGTTCCTTAATTAGTTTTACTAAGAAATGATAACAAACAAACACAAACACTTTATTCCAACTAATGCCTGAGCCGCAGTGATAGCTTAATGGCCTTGGGAAGCCAGCTCAAGCTCTGGGCCCCTGCGAATGGAGATTTATTCCCATGATATTGACAGGTTCCCTGGTCTCTGTCCAGCTTGTGCGTTTCATCTTTATGATCAATTATTTACAATATCTGAACACAGCTGAGGGGTTGTCTGGGAGCTTTTCTTTCTAGATAGGGGAGAAAATGCAGTAACTCAAATCATATGAAGTCACCAGACTCTGGAATGATCATTCCCTGAATCATTTATTTGATAAACATTTACTGGGCATTTTCTAGGTGCCAGGCACAGCGCTGGGCATAGGGTGGAGAGGTGGAAAAGAAGCAACTGCCCCAGGGGCTCACATTTGGAGTAGGGGAGGAAGATCAGAGACATGAGTGAGTGCAGTTACCACCTTCCTGGTTCAGTGCTGGGTTGGGAGCACACAGAGCCCAGGGGTGGGACAGGAGCTGCAGGAGGGCAGGGATCTGGGAAGGCTTTAAGGAAGAGGTAGGTGGTGATGGAGCCTCCAGGGGTGAGTAAAATGAAGATCCTGTTCAACAGGTAGCCTGAGAAAATGGAAGGAGCAGGAGGGCTGGGATTTAGAAGACCCTGGCTCTCTAGGCTTGGGGCTGCATCAAAATCTGTTTCCTCAACAGTAAAACAGAGAGAATGACACCCCAGGTTTTTCTCCCAGAAGGTTGTTAAGAAGATCAAATAGATGTGAAGCTCCTTGTAGACCACAAGGGGTTTCATACAAACAGATGGTCTGTTCCTTTGATATTAAACAACCCCTAAGTCAGCAGGGGATAAAAATGATATTCCTGTCCTATTAAGAAGGAGACAGAGCACACCTAGACACAAGTGTTAATTGGATCACTACTCCTTAAATGTATCAGTTATGTCTTCGTCAAGTCCCAGGTTCCTCTCTGGGCTTATTTACACATATCTTTCTAGCTCTATTGGACACCTTTAATTGAAGACCCTTTTTCTGGAGTTTGTCCCTAAGCGATAGAGTTTTTATGCCAATGAGAGCTCCAAACCTCTGAGAGGCAGCCTTGATGCAGAGGAGGCAGCGTGGATTCTGAGGTAGGTACCTGGGTTCAAATCCCAGCTATGCCAAGTATGTTTGTGAGACTTCGGGCTGCTTGTTTAATCCTTTTCAGCTTTCCTCTCTGTAAAATGGAAATGATCGGGGCGCCTGGGTGGCTCAGTTGGTTAAGCGACTGCCTTCGGCTCAGGTCATGATCCCAGAGTCCTGGGATCGAGCCCCGCATCTGGCTCCCTGCTCCACGGGAAGCCTGCTTCTCCCTCTTGGACTCCCCCTGCTGGTGTTCTCTCTCTCTCTCTCTCTCTCTCTCTCTCTGTCAATTAAATAAATAAATAAAATCTTCAAAAAAAATGGAAATGATAATAATAATAATGAGGGTATTGGGTTATTGTGAGGCTTAAATGTGCTCACATAGGGAATTACTTAAAAAAAATCTCCCGCACGTAGACAGGAGTACACGTGTCTTTACTATTATTAGTTTATGATGTGGCTTCAGGATTGTTAGGAAAACTTCCCTGTGAACCATTACCTTGGTGAGCACAACCCATTTCCCTTCTCTCTATGCTCGTTCCTCCCAAGTCCAGCTACCGGAGGGAGAGACTATTATGGAGAAAAAGAACAAGCATCTTTTTTCAGTTCTTAGCCATCTGCAATTAAACAAAGGAAACCATTACAATCACTGTCTCTCTCCACCTGGGGAAGGGTAAGCCTCTAGCCAGACCCTCGGTTTTTCCCCAGTTTGAAGAAAATAATTTTACCCTCTCACTTCCAATCAATATCTTTGCTGGGTCTATTGTGAGCTGATAATTTAAATACAATTGTCTCCTTGGTAACCATCCTTTCAAGAGCCTGCCTTCTTGCCTTTGAAAGAACTTGCAGTTACAAAATTCACAGTTTCAGCCAGAAACTTTTTTTTTTTCCTACAAGAACTAGCATCATTTCCAAAATAAACTCTTTAAAAACTGGAACAGCATTTCTCAAATAAAAGTTAAAAAAAATTTTTTTTTCCTAATTACATAGATAATTGAATAGGATTTTAAACAGAGGTGGGAGAAGTTTTATGATCATCTCCACTCTTAAGTCCAGGATGGTCTGTATGGGGCCGATAGCAAGAGGGCAGGGGGACCTCAGGGGTAGAGATGATTTAGTGTGATCTCCATCTTCTTCCCACCCCAATTTATGCCAGATTTAGCAGCCGCACCAGAGGGCACATGACTTCTAGGACTAGAAGCTAAGCTGGGATTCAAGCGCTGTCCTCTGTCTCCAAGCCCAGAGGGTTCTGGCACCAAAATGGGGCCCCAAAGATTTCTTGGGAGAGGTGGCATTGTACAAATACAACGAGGATAGTGTTTTGAGATCACAGAAACCCACATTTGAGCCACTGGTTATGGTGACGACTTGTCCCAGTTGCTGACACGGGAGGGGGTTTCTGGGACATGGCACTTGCAATGCCCAAAGTCTTGGGTGAGCCTAGACAAGGAGGTCACCTTAATGCTAGGCTGATCTCTAAGTGATTTGGGGGAGATTTGGACCTCAATTTTCTCACCTGGGGTCAATAATTGTAGTTCATCTGTGCGGGGCAGGTGTAGTGAGGATAAAATAAAATGACCACAGTGAATATTAGTTTCCTTCCTTCCTCTCCTGACTCATTCTGTCCAACAAGAAGCTCTTGAATTTCTTTAGCTAGAAAAAGCTGTACTCAGCTTCAGAGTGAGAATGATGATTCTTCCCCAGGTTGGCCCCGATGGAGGGAGGCAGAGGAATGAGATCTTTATTCCAGAAGGTCCCATACTCAGAGATACAGCCCTTGGAGACTCCCCCAAATGCCACCCACAATGTGAGAAATCAAAATTAGCTTCTCGGCTGCTTTTGGCAGCTGTGATTAATCAGTTCGTAACGAGACAGTCGAAGCACAACTATTTATTTGCATTGGATCAGGAAGATTACGGAATATAACATTTTCATAAATTTGTTAGGATTCTAGAGATATACGTTAGTGTGATGAATAGTTTGGGCTGCGATAGATGTTTTGGTTTCAATAAAGTTATTTTGGGGACGTATTTACATGATGAAATAAGCTATTATTTATCCAACTGCATTTTTATGAACTAATTTTTCTTTTTGTGCGACTTGCAATGGTGATTCATTACTTTCTGCCCTTCAATTTTTCTTTCCTTATAAATGGTTTCTTGTTTATTATTTTAAAGTGTATGTCTCTGTCAGATCCATCGACCAGTTTTGCGTGGGATCTTTGCTCTAAAGCAAACTGTTTTCAAGAGCCCAGGGAATTCAAATTAAATGAGTTAGTTTATTCTAATTGCGTCTGGGGTCTGCCATTCACTGGGTCAGATCTTGGGCCAGTCACTTTCTTTCTGACTTGGACGGACTTTGGCACACAATATGTGCTCAGTTAATACTTGTTAAAGGAATGCATGAGGTGTGAGTAAAGGCACCTGCGTGGCTGTGGGAAACGTTCAGGTTGCGAGGGTCATCTCTGGGCATGTTTCTCTTGGTGGCAGTTGTTTCTGTTTCCCAGAGAAATGTACATGGAAACATATCTTTTTGTACCAGTCTGCCATTTTTTCCATTGACAATAAGAAAAGGCTAATGATTCCTGAAAGGCTTTGGACATCTGCTACTTTACTGAGTTTGGGGAATTAAGTTCCTCAAGAAAATAGGTTTTTTTCTTGTGGGGGTGTGGGTGGGATGGGGAGGAGGACATATTTTATACCCACTTCTTTTAAATAAACCAAACCAACCAAACCAAAGCAAAAAATGAAGTAGATGGAGGTGGTAATTATATGATTAGGGGGATAGCTATCAAGATAATTCAGAAGGGAAAGTAGATTCAAGAACAACTAAGCACCAGGAGTTCCAGATTCTCTCTGCATTACTGTGTGACCTTGAACAAACCATGCCCCTCTCTGGGTCTCGGCTTTTTCATTTGTGTGACAAGAAAGTTGGATAAGGTGGTCTTGGGTTTTCTTCAGTTCTAAGAGTTTAGTCCAGTGTTTCTCAAACTGGGGTCATGAAACTTGGGGGTCTGCAAACATATTCTTGAGGCTCCTTGAGTTATGAGAATTTATTATTATTATTTTGCTTTCATTTCCTTCTTTATTTTTACAGGTTTTATGGCCAAACTTCTCTAGCAGTCCTTATTCATCATCAAAAGACATTTTCATAGAATAAGACTTCATTTTATTAACTCAATGTTTTTCAAAGTTGGGTCAGAGGATCTGGAGGAATTGGGGTGGCCTGCAGAAAAGCACTTTCCTTTAAAGAGGATTTATACCTTATTTAAATTCTAGAAATAGTGGTTAGCTTATATATATATATATATATATACACACACAAAGTTGTCAAATCACAAGAAGGAAAGATAAAAAACTTGATTCATGAAATTACCAAGAATGAGAATAAAATATGACAGAGCGGGGTAGTGGTGGGGTGATGGTGGTTCTGTGTGTCGTTTTTAGTGGTAGAGGAGTCAGGGGATATTTTAAGTCATTCATTCATTCATTCATTCATTCAATAAATACTCACTGGTTATTTACTATGTGTTCAGCACCCACAAAGCACAGGCACTGAGGAGATAGTAAAATTATTCAGTCCCTGCCTTCCAGATGGTCATGGTTTAGTGGGGCATTTGGACGAGTAAAGTGGTCCACTGTGATGAGGCCAGTGTTAGAACAAGCATGGCTGTTGTGGAGTCCAGAAGAAGGTGGCTTGGGTGTGTGGCGAGAGTGAGGACGGTGAGCTGAGCCATGAAGGAAGAGTAAGAACTTTCAGACAAAGAGAATGTGGGAGATGAAGACAAAGACAGAAGAGAACGCGTTAGTTGTGCAAAGGGTGGTAATGAGAGAGAAGGAGTGACGGAGAAGAGTTGTTACTCTGTCTGCAGTATAAGGGCTGTAGTGGGAACATTTATAGGCCCAAATCTTGAAGGGCCATGTGGGCCAGAGAGAGGAATTTGGTCCTCCTCCTAAGGCAATAGGGAGCCATGGAAGGTTTGTAATCAAGAGAGTGACACAACCAGACATATGTTACTAAGACCCTATTGGCAGCAGTTTAATGTAGGGGTCTGGAGGAAGCCATTCTGGAGGTGGGGGTATGGGTAGGGGCTAGAATGCCATGTCCAGGGGAGAGATGCTGGCCATGGCTATGGCAGAGGAGGCAGGCAAGGGGTATGGATGCTGGGCTGAGTGATATTTAGGGAGACTAAGGGGAGATAAGGTACAAGAAGTGAAGGAGCAGGAGACTCCAGGAGGACTCCGAGGTTCCCAGCTTGAATGCTATTTGCTGAAACCAGGAGAGGAGCAAGGGGGTGAAGATGGACAGTTTTGTGACATCATTAGAATGCAGATCTGAATTTGAATACTGGCTCAGTGACTGAAAGCAGGTTTCATTTTCCTTGAGGTTCAGCTATCTAGTTTCCATCATGGAGAACATAGTCTCTATGTCATGTTGTGTCTGGGAGGCTTCAACAAGGCAGTGGAGGTATAGGTATATCAGAAAAGGTGGTGGTCTCCAACTTGCTTTGTGTTTACACCCCAGGGAGCTCTGATCCTCTTCGATCTTCCCCAGCATTGTAGGACAAACTTTTTAAAACCTGGGACATGAATTTCTTCTAGGGAAGATGTTGTCTTCGTTCATGAAAATACCTTTGTGGGGCAGAGGGGCCGTGGCAGGTAAATCACTGGGAAGAGATGCCCAAAGTACTATTTTACTTAGGAAGGAGAGGTGAGAGGGAAGGGAGGGGCAGGGCAAGGAGAAGGAGAGCTTGAGGTGGCAAGAAGGATGAGGGACTGGGGGAAGTGCGCTGGAAATTCCTTGATGGTAATGGGACCAGAGGGCATCTTAAAAGCTGTGATGTCTAGTGTTTGCTGTGAAATTGTTCATCTTCATATGATGTCAATCCCTTCTCTCACTCCCTATGCCAAACGATGAGTAAAGTTGACTATGCCTGAGAATGCTTTGCGTGCATGGAAAGTTCCCAGTGACGATTATGGAGAGAACTGGGTTTCTCACTGGGTTTAAGTGGTGTGGGAAAGAGGTGAAACATGAGCAGAAGGGAACTGTTCCATTGATAGATACATTCTGCAGAAACAAGAGATCAGAGTTAGAATGACCCTGGACAGCGCTGAGCCTCCACAGGTGCGGAGTAAAGGTCAACCTGATTATCACTTTGATTCATTCATTCATTCATTTCTTTAACAAATATTTCTTGACTGTCTACTATATGTCAGTCACTGCCATAGGTACTGGGACTATAGTTGTAAGCATAACAAGGTTCTTGCCCTTAGAAAGCTTGCATGCTTATCAAGGAGACTTACTAGAAATTAATAGGGAAATATGGGATACCATGTCAGGCAGCATAAGAGTTATTAGCAAAAATAAAACAGAGTGAGACTGATATGAGGAATTCTTAATCTCAGGAAACAAACTGAGGGTTGCTGGAGTGGTGGGTGGTGGGAGGGATGAGGTAGCTGGGTGATAGACACTGGGGGGGGGGTGGTATGTGCTATGGTGAGTGCTGTGAGTTGTGTAAGACTGATGAATCACAGACCTGTACCTCTGAAACAAATAATACATTATATGTTAAAAAAAAAAAAGAAGAAGAAGAAGATAGCAGGAAGGGAAGAATAAAGGGGGGGAAATCGGAGGGGGAGACGAACCATGAGAGACTATGGACTCTGAGAAACAAACTGAGGGTTCTAGAGGGGAGGGGGGTGGGGGGACGGGTCAGCCTGGTGATGGGTATTAAAGAGGGCACGTTCTGCATGGAGCACTGGGTGTTATACGCAAACAATGAATCATGGAACACTACATCAAAAACTAATGATGTAATGTATGGTGATTAACATAACATAATAATAAAAAAAAAAAGAAAAAAGAAAAACACCTAAAAAAAAAAGAAACGGTGAGGGAAAGACACAGGGTAGAAACATAGAAAGGGTGGCTCAGGAAGCTGTCCTTGAAAAGGTGGTGTTTGAACAGAGACTCAAGTTAGGTGAAGGGGGAAGACACAGGGAGCCCCCACTGGATAGAGCTGCAAGGCAGAGGGAGTGAGAGCTTTCTCCTCATTTTGTTCATGACAGTGGGCAAGGGACAACCTCTCAGCCCTCAGTGTTCTCATCTGAGATTAGGGCTGACATCAACCTCCTGTGGTGGAGGGAAGGGTTCCAAGAGATCATGGAGGTTATTTGGAAATAGAACACACAACCCGAATACAAGGGACTGTGGAAGAGCCAGCCAAGAACATGGGTTAATTCCACTTTTTGCTGTGGGGTTTGGTTTGGACCACACCAGGGGTGAGTTGTGAGGGCTCTCTGGGGAATTTGCCGGGTGTGGGAACTCAGCTGGACCACGTATTAAAAATGTGAATGTCTGAACTCTGCTGAAATGACCTGGGGGAAGTGCTTTAATACAGACTATTTCCAGAGGCTCATGAATTCTGTATTACAGGGAGCCATCCCATGATTTTGCAATTGTCTTGCTGATAATACCTGATGTATTTATCATCACAACTCAGGCAGAAAGACACGATAAATCTTGGCTGCATAAGGACTTGGCTACTTTGATCTCATTCCTTGCTTAACCCTTCACCCACTGGCCAATCTCTTTTGAAGAGTTACATGGAAGCACTGGCATTATCTTTGCTTTTCCCTGGACTTGTAGATATTTGTCATTCCTCTTGGCTGCTGTAGTAGACGTTGTTGGTTGCCTACCCAGTAGCCATTATTCTTTCTCATTAGTGAGGCTGAAAATACTAGAAATTGTTCCCAGAGTTCCTTGCAGCATGGATATGGATATTAATTATGTATTGTCATAATAGTGCTGTGTAACAAACCTCTCCAAAACTCAGTGGCTTAACACAATGAACATTTATTTAGCTCTTGAGTCTGGGATTGTATATTTAGAGCAGTTGTGTTTCTTCTGGTTTTAGCTGGGCACACTTTCATGTCTGATGGTTGACTGGCCGTCAGTGGGGGCAACGGGGGTGGCTGAGGTCTGTGTCTCTCATTCTCCATCAAGGTAGCCCAGGTATGACCTCATGTCAATTCCTTGATGCTGGGCCAACACCTGCCCCCACACCTGGAAGCACTTACTCACCTGTGGAGGACCAAGAAGACATCTCTTAGTTTAGTTGGATCTTATTTAATGCTCATATTACAGGTAGGAGTGCCTTCTGTGGACTGGCTCACTGAGTGCCATTCCTAGTATCCTTCTGACTCCTCTCTGCCTGCTCCCATGAGCTGGTTTGATCCTTGAAATCCAGTCTCTGTCTTTGGCATCAGACTGTTTTTAGTGCAGACCTCTTGATGTTTTGAAGCAGACTCTCTTCCTGACCCTTGTTAACCTGTGAACCCCTGGCTGTGGTTTCTTGTCCATATATTGCAGTATCTGCCATGTGACGCTGGCCCACCCTGTCCTGCTCCCCAGGACCCCACATTGAAGAATAAAGACATTGTCATGCCCTGTGGCAGCTGCACACAGACTCATCTTCACCTCCCTATAGGCTCTGCGAGCTTTATCACGTTGTATCCTCAGCACCTAGAACAGCCTTCGGTACGTGGCTGATGTTCCACTCAAACAAGAGTCCAAACTAAGCTATAATAAAGTCAACCTAGAAAAGGAAGCAGTGATTATTCAGAGCCAAGACAGGTTCATTAAAAATAAATCTTGTTTCTTGTTCTTTTCTTCTCTTTCTTTTTTTTTTTTTTGATAGAGACTAACCTGTTTGGGAGGTATGTCTTGCCTCTTAATTTGGGTATGAAGCGAGGCAAAAAGATACAGATGGGTCTGTTTGGAGACGTTTTCCTAACCCTTAGCACCATACCTCCTCTGTTGTGACAGCCATCACTCCTGGTTTGTGTCGCCTTCAGTGTCTTTTTCACCTGAATGTGTGTTCTGCAAAGGCAGGGAAAAGGTCTGTCTTGTTACTCTGTCTGTAGACCCCAGAGCAGTGAATGACATACAACAGGAACTTAATGAAGAAGGAAAGAATGAACTGACACTCTCTCCTTTGTGATAATCGGAACAATGGTCCCCCAAAGATGTCCATGTCCTAATCCCTGGAACCCGGGAATATGGTTAATGATGTGGCAAAGAGGCATTAAAGTAGAAGATAGTACTGAGGATGCTAATCAGCTGACTTTAAAATAGGGAGAATGTTCTGGATTATGCAGGTAGCCTTAATGTAATCACAAGGATCCCTACAAGCATGAGACGAGGGCAGCAGAGGAAGTCAGAGAGGTACAGTATCAGAAGTCTCCCCTTCACCCCTGCTGGCATTGAATGTGGAGGGGAAGGGCCACGAGCCGAGAAATGCAAGTGGCCTCCAGAAGTTTGAGAGGAACATCAACTTTGCACTAAGTGCTGTTCTAGACACTCAGGATGTAATGATGGGAACTGGTGGCCTCTAGAAGCAAGGAAGTGGATTGCCCACCAAGAGACTCCAAAAAGGAATTCAGTCCTTGCTGACACCTTGATTTCAGCTCAGAGAGACCCATTGCTGGGCTCCCAGCCTACACGACTGTAAGATAAATGAGTTTGCATTGTTTAAGCGACTAAATTTGTGGCAAGTTGTTGCATCAACCATGGAAAACAAATACACCTCCTGCTCCGGTCTGAATGTGTGCATCCTCCCCAAATTCTTATGTAGAAATCCCAAGGCCCAAGGTGATAATATTAGGGGTTGGGGTCTTGGGAGGTGATAAGGTTATGAGGGTGGGGCCTAGTGAATGGGATTAGTGACCTTACAAAGGAGGCACCAGAGGGCTCCTCTCCCCTTCTGCCACTGAGGGTACTCAAGAAGCCTGTGACCAGGAAGAGGTCCTCCCCCACCATATGCGGGCACATGGTCTCAGACTTCCAGCCTCCAGAGCTGTGAGATATAAATTTTGTCGATAAGCTACTGAGTCTGCGGTATTTTGTTACAGCAGCCCGAATGGACTAAGACAGATCCTCTTACCCCCACCCTGGCGGCGGAATGCCCTGCTCACCTCCCAGGGGTTTTCACTGTTAAAAAAATTCTGGATTGGGACTGAAATTCTGGGAAATTTATTAATGACCCCCAAGTTTGCTATTACTAATCAGCAGTGTGTCTAATTAAATCCTTTGGGCCTTAGTTTCTCCATCTGTGAAATAAGAGCCCTTTCAACTATGAAGTCCCTGGATCTGTATGGAATAGACCTCCCACCTTGTCAGCCCTGCAGCAGCCTTCTCTCCTCCCAGTTCAGATGTCATTGTCTTCTAGGGGCTTCTTTCCTTCTGTTTTTTCTTTTTCTTTCTTTCTTTTTTTCTTTCTTTCTTTCTTTCTTCCTTCCTTCCTTCCTTCCTTCCTTCCTCCCTCCCTCCCTCCCTCTCTTTCTTCCTTTCAAAAGACTTTATTTATTTGAGAGAGAGAGAGAGTGAGAGAGCACAAGCAGGGAAAGCTACAGAGGGAGAGGGAGAGGGAGAAGCAGACTCCCCACTGAGCAGGGAGCCCAATGTGGGGCTCGGTCCCAGGACCCTGGGATCATGACCTGAGCCAGAGGCAGATGCTTACCCGACTGAGCCACCCAGGTGCCCCTCTGGTGGCTTATGCTTCCACTTCCTACCAGGCAAATCTGATCAGTTCTCTCTCTCTCTCCCTAAACTATCTATCATCTATCATTTGCTTTCTGCTCTCTTATATTATAGTCATTTATCCTTAAGCTTATACTCTTAATGCCTGGACTTGCGTGTCTCTGCAGCTCCAATGCTTGAAAAGTAGTGGGTGTTTAACAAACCTTGGTTGACCAGAAGAGAATTTAATTTTAAACGTGTTATTTGGAATCATTTAATCTGGAACCTTACAGCCGGGCTTCGGCAAGCACCTCGTCTACTTTCCTCATTTTACCAGAAGGGAAACTGAGACCCAGAGTGGGGGAAGGGCCTGGCCCAGAGCCCCACACCCTGTGTTCAAGGCAGAGATTAGAACTGATGTGCCCTGACCTATGGTCCGAATTTCTTTTTATTCCACCATGTGGCCCTTCAATTATCTGTCTTCATGAAAGTAACATTCGCTGCTGTGGCAAGAAATCTTAAAAATTTGATGGCTTCACACAATAGTTTATTTTGGGTTTACACGATGTCCACTGGCCATGGGATGGACGAAGACTCTGCCGTCTTCAACACATGGCCTTCAAGATTACCCAGAGCCTGATATACCCTGCTCTGCCCATGTTCGGCTGAAACAGCATGGGAGATGTAGTCCAGCTGGGAGCCGAGCAGGAAAGCAGAAACTGGCGTAGCAGACAGCTGCCCATCTCTGGCGCACCATCTTGGTTCCCTGAGTGTCCTTCCATTTTGATCATTACGTTTAAACATTTTCTGCACCTACCTACCAGCTTTCCGTGGGCCCTGAGGGAGCCAGAAGTATATCGAGCAGTGTTGATACTATTATTACTGTTGTTATTTACACTAATCATAGAGGCAAGTGGCAGACAGGAACCAACCTGAACTCCTTCGCAGTGTTTAACCCGAAACACGTTTCGCTAGGCAATTTCCTCTTAATCTTTAAACCTATGTGTATTTCGAGGGAAATTTAATCCTTGTGTTTCTGATTCATTTGCACTTAACTCATCAAAATGTTGCTTTGTAAGGCGTGTTTGATGTACAAGAAGGCTCCTAAGCCCTTTCATAAGCTTTTCAACTGCCTTTTCTCTTTGAAGCAGAAGCTTGCCCTCTTCCAGCGCTAAACAGAGCTAAAGCCCAGAAAAAGTCTTCAGTTGCCATCCAACCCCAGAGGCCACACATTAGGGTGGTTTGCACAGGTCAGCAGTGGAAGCTGCCCCCCGCTTCCAGGGTGGGGGGAGAACAACAGCCTGTGGTTAAATGCCCACAGGGAGTGAAGATGTGCCACTTCAGGCCTGTCGGCCTCTGGGCCTTGGCTACTGCTGTCCCGTGGCCTTCAAAGCCCGAGCTCCTGCTTGCTGCTTACAGACAGCAAAGGCCTTCTCTTCCTCCAATACTCAGCTCTTAGCACCTCTCTGAAGACCTCTTAGGAGACACAGAGCACTCCTCTTTTTGTGTCTCATTATATCCTACAATAGTGATGATAATAATAATAATAATAATAATAATAATAATAATAATCTGTAATATTAATTGAGCACTTAGTATGTGCCAGGTGCTCTAAGTACCTTACTTGTGTTAACTCATTTAATCCTCTCGACAGTTCCATAAAGCAGGTATTAATTTCAGCTTCCTTTTGCAGAGGAGGAAGCCAAAGAACGGAGTGGGTACATAACTTGCCCAAAGACCACAGTAGGAAAGTCAGCATAGCACTGACTGCATTTAACCACAGCACCTCCTAGGCTCTCTGCAGCGAGGCACCTAGTCCTTTCTGTGTCTACATCACTATCAGAGAGCCTGGCCCAGAGCAGGACCCCAGGAACCACTTGAGAGGCTGGGTAGTGTGGGGTCAAAGAGTACAGAGCCAAATCCCACCCTCTGCCCCTTTATTTGCTGAGGTCTTGGGGAAGATACTCAACCTCCAGATGCCTCATTTTGCTCATCTATCAAATGATGATGATGCTAGCATCTATCTATGACTTGTGAAGATTGAGTTAATACATGTAAGGCTCTTAAAATGTGGCTGGACCCATGGAACATGCTTGGTAAATATTTGTTAGATATTATAACTGAATGAAGATGTGAATGGCATGCATACATCAGTTTTCCAGGTACAGGATGCTGGGAGGGTCTGTGGATGTTTTGGAAGATGGATCCAGACTCAGAAAAGGTCTCAGCATGGGGTCCCTTGGTGGCTCCATCAGTTAAGTGTCCAACTCTTGATTTTGGCTCAGGTCGTGATCTCAGGGTCATGAGATCAAACCCCACATTGGGCTGTGCTCTGGTCATGGAGCCCGCTTAAGATTCTCTCTCTCTCCCTTTCCTTCTGCCCCCCTCCCCCGCCACAAAAAAGAAAAAAAGAAAAAGTCTTAGCAGCCTGCAACTCCAGATGGAATTCTGCACAATGCAATGTACTGGGGTGAACGAGCTATCCTGTGCTCAGATCTCAAACATTGGCAGCACGGGCTTAGGATGGGGGAGATATGTGTACGGCCCAGTGCCCATCAAAGGTACACAGGTGTCAGCATTGACAGTCAGCCCCAGTCTGTGACATGCAACTGTCCGGCTTTAAGTCCATCATTAGGAATGTATTGTCTAGAACAGGGAAGAGCCTGTCCTACTCTCTTTGGTGTTCAATCTCTACCAGGAGAAATGCAGAAACTTATGGGATCCCATTTGATGATTTTCACTTCTAATGTATTTGTTATGATTATAAAACATATTCACTGTTGATAATGTCGAAGTTTGAGAAAAATGAGGAAAAGAAAATATTATCTGTGTTTGTATAGCCACCTCTTACCAGTTTGCTGTATTTCCTTCTCTGTAATCTCTTATTAGATGTATTCCTATCATAGAAGTGAGTTGGAATTTCTCAGCCTCCTAAGACCCGGATACATTTGGCTCAGATTCTCCTTCTACCCTCTGTAGAAGCGCAGACATCTCAGGATTTCTGCAGAGACCTTGGGAGCTTGCATTATTACCACATCTCTGACTTAGATGTCTCATCTCTCTTTCTTTGGAAGAAGTCTGCCTGTCGTGAAAAGAGGATGGCTCCTTCCCCTTGCAAACAGTCCTTTCTACCAGTACAAGTGCATATATGCAGCCGTGCATGGTATGCAGAGGAACTCTTCCTGATGGATTGAGGACTAAGGGTGGAAGAGAGACAGCTCTGCCACAGTCTGGGTGGTACATGGCTTTGGCTCAGGTGGCAGGGATGAGGTGATGCAATAGGACCAGAGTTGCATTCCATTCTAAAACAGAGCCAACAGGAGAGAAAGAGAAGAGTCAGGGATAACTCTAAGGAGTGTGGCCTGAGCGACGTGGTGAATGAGGAGATTAACTGAGATGGGGAATGGTAGGAGTGGAGCAAGTCAAGTGTATTTCCTTCCCTGGAGTCCTGCCCTTGGCTTCCTATCACACTTGAGATAAAATCCACAGTTCTCATGATGGCCTCCAAGACTGTTTTTCATGATCTGGCCTCCTGCTTGCCCCCAATCTCATTTCCTGCTGCTCCAGAGGCAAAGACAGGCTGTCCTCTTCCTCGTGGCCTTTGCACTTGCTGTTCCTTCTGGCTAAGTACTTCCCATGGATATTGTCATGGTCCTCACCATGGACCATATACACTGTGTGTCCCGAGTCTCATCTAAGACCAAGGACCATTGATCCTGAGGCTATCCCATGCCTAGGGGAGGAGGGGACCTTAAGGCTGAAGCTGAATTCATAACAGCCAGGAAAATAAAACATCATCAAGTGGACATTGTGATGAACTTATTTTAATGGAAAGCTACATTTTGAAACTAGACGAGAAGCAATTGCTGAACTCATTCCAAACAGGCATGTTGACGTGGTAGCCATGATTGCGTAGGATGATGATCAAAATTTCCCTCAAATTACGGGACCCCATTTCCTCCATTAAATGGTTAAGGCTTTACTTAATCACTTCCTGCAAGAGAGAGTTGTGTTTTTTTAAATCCTTTTTACCTTTTTGGTCATCCATTGTTAGATAATTCATTTAAAAGTTCATTGAACGCAGCTAAAATTGGACCCCTTGTAGCCTCACCGTCCCCACTCCAGTCCTGGCTCTGTCCTCTCTAGCCACACAGAACAATCCCATTTTCTTTGTTCTGTGAAAACCATAAGGCATTTGTGCTTTGTAAACAAATCTCCCTGAGTCTTCTCTTCTTTTGGTTACATCATTCTGATTCTTTCATCCACGTCTCAGAAATGTGGTTTTTAGGGCAGCTCACAGGCTTATGGCCTGGGTTCATGTTCCCCTTTCTTCTGTCCTTCAAGGCACCATGTAATAGGTGCTCGATAATCTTCAGCATCTTTAACTATCAGTGGTGATGCTGCTGGTAACTAGTGTGAATCAAGCATGTACAAAGTGCAGGCACTGCTCTAAGCACTCTGATGCATTCACCCAGGTGAGGGCTGTGATTGTCCCCATCTCACAGTGAAGCAACTGAGGAACAGGGAGGTTACATAACCTTCTCAAGGTCACTCCGTTAGGAAGTATTGGAGGCAAGATTCAAACCAGGGCTATTAATGATATGTATTAAGTGCATATTATTTGCCAATGCTTTTATATAACTTATTGAATCCTCAGTTCGACTCTGGGAGGTATGCACCATTATCTTTATTTTATGGACAAGGAGATGGACGTTTCCTGAGTGAAGAAATCTGTCCAAGGTCACCTAGTGTATAAGTGGCAGAGCCTAGCTTTAAACTAGGTCTGCTCTGCCTTCAAATGAAGGTTCTGTCTGCACTTCTGGGTTACAAGATACCTAAAGAGATCATTAAGCCCATAACCTCTGCCTGCACCCACATCCAAGCATCACACGCACTGGGAAATAGCTCTGCGTTCATTATGTATGGCGGGCGAAGTTTATACATAAGGAACCGTGACAATAATGCCATTATATTAAAAATGTGAAGATTCCAGTAAGTTTTCGAGCACACGTGTTAGAGTCTTCTCTCTCTCCCCAAGCAAGTGCACAGCTTTCTGTTGATTAGCTTCACCTCACACAGTTATTACAGCGAGGTTTCCCCCAGTGTCCCAGCCTCCCTTCAAGCTCTCATTTTAGATTTCCTTCCTAGACGCAGCCATTTAAATGCATATCAGCAGCAATTGAGCCCACCAGATCTCTTTCCCATTAGCTGGGAAGATGGTCCTGTTAGTTATCTATCTGAGCTGAGTGAAAAATCTGGCGGGCTGGGCAGAATTGCCTTGTGACATGACCTGGTTTTGCCTGTGTTGGCAAGAGGATGACTTGCAGGGAGATCCCGGTGGTGTGGGAGGGGAATTGGAGGGGAAGCGGGGAGGGGCTTGTCGTAGGGACACGGGAAAGGGGTAGGGAAGGGCATGTGGGTGGGGAGGTGCACGTGGAAGGGTGTGCATCTGTACCTACAGCGTGGGGTTGCTATGTGAGGTGGATTGTACATTGGAGTGGGTTTTAGATGAGAAGGGAAATGTATGTGTGTAAGGTGGTGGATGGGTGTACATTGTTTGGATGGATGGATGAGTATGTTGTCGGGGATCTCTGAGGCAGCTCATGGCCTAGTGTTGAGGGCCAACAGACTCTATTCACTGGCCCTTAGGTTTGGGAAACCTCGCCCACCCAACTGAGGAGCGCTGGATGGGGCGTACGATCTCCCAACATGGCGGCAGGGGGTAGCAGAGAACTAGACGCTCAGAGCTCAAGCTTGTTCCCAAGAAGGACGGCTGAGCTGAGCATGCGCAGTTTTTCTTCCTCAATTCACAAAGCAGGTAACATAAGTCTTCCCACGTCCCCTGCGCAAAGAGAAGGGAGAGAGAGAGAGCGAGAGAGCAGGAGTTACAGTGATTCTGCTCTTACTCCTAGGAGGAAACAGGGGGCCAGGAAGAAGGGTTCCCTCTTACCACATATGGCAACTGTGAGCTCTGTCCCTCCAGTACCCAACCCCTTGCAGGTCCCCTTTTGTGGGTGGTCCAAGAGAACGACAGTGGGAAGGCAGTTACGTGTGGACGTGTGTGTTGGTACAGCACGCAGTATGTCGTGTGCAGTGTGGGCTCCCTCGGGGCTCTGCTATGGATGTGGGTGTAGAGAGACTGCTATCCCTAGAGCGGGAACGCAGATTTGGAGACTGGCTGGGTGGACGGGTGATTGACTCGTGGGTCTGATGCTGTCTGGGTCATGGGTGTGTGTGCAGGGACAGGAGGGAGAGTGACCATCGACAGAGGTCAAGGAGTGTTTATACATGCTCGTGCCTGCATGCAGTAGGGCCGTGTGCATGGCCTTGTGTGGGAGATTGTGTGCTCTGTGTGTGTGAGAGACGCCAGGAGAGACAGGGAGGGAGAGAGACCGAGAGAGACAGAGACAGAGAGAGACACACAGGCACACACACACACACATACCAGGAGAGAGAGACTCAGAAACAGACAGGGAGAGACAGACCGTGAATTTACAGATGTTCTTCCCTTTCTTTTTTCCGTGTCTCTCTCAATGTTCTCTTTTCCCTTTCTGGTCGCTTTCACACTTATTCTCTTTCCCCCCTAAGGCATCCTGAGGACAGGCGCGATATTACCTTACCACACCTGGTGGCACGCCCGGCCCATGCTCACCCACGACGCCCATACTCCCGTGCACACGCATCTTGGCAGACACGCACATGTGAATGACGAAGGCACCCACGCTCTGATCCTGAGCTCTTTGGGGCTGGCGTTCTCACCTGGACACGGTGGGCATGTTGCCATGGAGAGCAGCTGACATTTATTGAGCACCTCCTGTGTGCCAGGCCCTCTGCAGCGCGCCCTGCACCATCTCATTTAATCCTGGTGAGGCAGGTCCGATGAGTCCTGCGTCTAAGAGGAAAGGGGGAGGTCCAGAGAGGTGAAGGAAAATCAATTTGCCAACGCCGGTCATGCATCTCAGAAGCGTGTATCTGTTGGTTCTCCTCTTCCTCCTACAATCCCCAGGCAGTAGGGGAATTTTTCCTTTGCCCTGCTCACCCTTTGGCCTCAGCTCTGCCCTGACTTCCCCTTTCCAAGCCTGACAGCAGGTCCCGAGGGCATCACGGGCAGATCCAGGCAGCCGGTTGACTTGGTGGCCCCCATCAGGCCATGGGTGTGTGGAGAAGACACAGGATTTGTGGTCAGGTTTACTTGGGTTTGGACCCTGGTTTTATGACCTAGTGATATGATTCTCAGCAGGGCACTCCTCTTCTCTGACCTTATTTGCCTCATCTGTGAAATGGATATAATAGAAACCTGCTGTTCACAGAATCCCTGGCTCAGAATAAACATCTAATAAAAGGCAGTTCCTTACCTGTGCACAGTTCACTCTCGCCTGGGCCACCTCCCTACCTCCATGCCATCTGTAACCTTTCTTCCATTTGGGGGACAGTTGGAGGCTTAAGTCTCGACCATCAGAAAGGTCAGCGGAGGACATCATTCATCAGTGCATCTTTTCCCCCCATCTCAATTTTCTTCAGAGGTGCAGTTTATTTATTTTTTATTTTAATAGCTAACTCCCGCCCGGTCATCTCTACCAATGCACTAGACTCAAGAAGTCTGAGATCCAACTTCAGTCTTTGTCCCTGAGCCTGTTCCTCTCACATTACTTGTGCCTTGTCAGGACCTTATGTGGTTTGTACCGTTATTTATCCCTATAGTGCCGAGGAGGAAGCCAGAGCTCAGAGAAGGCAAGCAACTTCCCCAAGGTCACACAGCTAGCTAAGTCTTGGAGCTGGAATTGAAGGTCTGGTCTCTCTGAACCTTTCCCTGGGTCAGGCTTCCTGCCTTAAGTGCCAGTGCCAGTTGGGAACAGGCACAGGGGGATAAGATCGTGCAGCCTTCTCTGGGGGCTCTCTCTCTCTCGGTCTCTCTCTAGCTCTTCTCTGGACGAAGATGAAAGCTCCTTGTAGAGGCTTGGAGGTTAAGCCAAGGTGCCTCCTCACTCCCTCCTGGTCACAGCAGTGGCATAATCAGCCCATTAGCAAGTCACCCAAAGTGCAGAGAAACCTTTCCTGACAAGCTGTCAGAGGCTGGCCCAGAGGTGGGAGAGGAGGCTGGAGCGTGGCAGGGGAGGGAGTGGGCTGCAAGCCCAGCTCGATCCATAATTTAATACCAGTGTGATGTCTTCCATCAGCCTCATCGCTGCTAACTGTTCAGGGCAGTTTTTTTCTTTCCTTCTGTTTAAATAACGGAACATTGTGAACAGAGGCAGCCGGGAGTTACGGGGAGAGTCTGGGGGCTTGGGGTCAGTGGGACCAGCTCTGCGTCCAGCTGGGCCACACGGGAGCCACAGCTCAGCTCCCACGTGGCTCTGAGCAAGCCCTAACTTCCCTGAGCTTCAGAGTCCCGTTGTGCAAGGCGGGGATTACGGTCTGGAATGCTCCAGGTCCGCTGTGACGAAAGCCAGGGAGCGCAGCGTCTGAGAGCCTGTTTCCCAAGCTTGCCTCTGTCGTTCACTAGCTAAGTGATGCAGGGCAAGTCACTGGTGCTCTCAGGGCCTCAGTCTCCCTGCTGTGGAAAACAGGGACAAAGGAAGCTGCAGGGATTAAATGAGCTCACACGTGTGGGCTTTTAGCATATAGCCTGACACACGATAAATAAGCAACAACTGTCCCCCCCAAAAAACCCCCAAACCTAGGCAAGCTTAAAGTTTTCAATCCTGCTGACAAGTCTGGGCTGCAGGGATGGTTCTTTCCATTGTACAGAGGACGGCACCAGGGAGTTTCACGAACTTGCTCAAAGTCACACAGCTGAGAGGTGGCCCGACTGCATTTTGGCTGGGGGGGTGGCAGATCACACCCCAAATGCCTTCCTTCTCTTTCTTCCGTGCCATATGCCCATATGCGTAGAGCCAGAGGCAATTGGGATTCGCCCAGACAGGAGGCCTCAGACACAGGAAGGGTCCCTCTGAGATGAGGAGCCCCTGATTACCCTGCTTGGACTCGGGGCTGTGGGGAGGGACCGTCCTGAGCCAAGGGATGGAGGCAGAAGAATGAAAGCAGAGGACGGATCCCTCCCAGCTTTCAGGGTCATTTCTGGGGGTCAGGGCATGGAATGGTGCACAAGTCACTGTTTACTGGGAAGTTGGTATGCACCAGGGGCAGTTCTGGGAGCCCGGAGTACAGGGACAGTGAGACGTGGACAGGTTCACGAGCTTGCCTCTGACCTCATACAGCGGCTGGACACCAGCCTGCCCGTGTATGGAGTCTTGGTTCCCATCTGCACACCTTCCCAGACAGGGGGCGATGGCAAAAGCCCATGGCTATGTCTTGGGCATCCCCTGTACGTGGGCCATCCCATCTGAGTGCCGAGGGCGTCTGAGCCCGGCCCATCCACTCGGGAATGGAGACTGCTGAGGCCCCGGGGAAGAGCCAGGGTGGGGAAGACACCCTCAACTCCAGATGTGCTCCTGGAGACACCCTCCCTTGCAGTTTCCTCAAATACCCTCTCAAGGATGACCCCCAGCTGCTACGCACATGGAGTCCCTCTGAGATGCTCAGGAAATCTGTGACACATTTCTGATCCTTCCTGCCAGCGTTCTGTGCCCACAACTATCCCTCTGGAATCAGGGAAGGCAGAAGAGAGACCCCCCCCTCTAAGCTGCCCAGAACTGGGAGGAGCATGTCTTCTTTAAAGACAGTTGAGGCATTTAATTTGCAAGGCATCCTGCGCCCTGCGTCCTGCGCTGCTTTTGTCTTCTCTGTTCCCTACCCCCAGGGCCTAGGACTGTCTTTTCTGGCTTCTTGGGGCTTAAAATCCCCAGCAAGTGAGACTAACACAAAGACTTAGAGAGTGTCTTGCCCATCTCCCTCACTTGTGGCGGGGAAACTGAGACGAGAGAAGTGGGAAGATCTGTCCAAGGTCACGGAGGACGTCTGTAATGCAGTCAGGACCTACACCAGTCTTTTGGCCTTTCACCGAGGCTGAGTAAGGGCCACGGGGAGTCAATTGTGATTAAACAATCACCACTATCCGTCCCCTCCTTCTTTGTCATCATTATCCATCAGCAACATCAGCATCGATAGCAGACCAGGCAATCATTCAGTGAGAACTTACTGCGGGTCAAGCATTGCATGAAATTCTTATTATTGTTCATTTTAAGCCCCATCGTGACCCTGAAAAATGGATTTCGTTTTTCCCCATTTCAGAAATGGGTAAAATGGGACTCAGCAAGGGGAAGAGCCCTGTCCCATGATCACACAGCTGGTAAACCAAGGTCAGCCTGGCCAGACTTTTAACCACCACATTCTGCTGCCAGGGACTCTGAGAGGAAGAATCTGAGACGTTCTGCCACTTACCTACCCCATCCATGGAGGGCAGCTCTTTAACATCTCGCCCCCAGCTTGCTCAGAGAATTAGCGGGAGGGTCTAGGGAGATCAGAAAGAAAAGTCTTTGCCAGCTGGGAAGGGCAGTGGGCTTGATGGTTTGATGAGAATGGTACATGCCTGGCTTAGCCCAGCACCTGGTGTATATGCAGCAGGGAAATAATACAAACTTGAAGAATAAATGAATGATTATCGATGGGTACCCCCTTCTCCCCAGCAATCCTCACCTGCTGAAAATGGGATTGTGATCGATCGAGGTAGACAGGGATTTTGTCAAGCTGGAGGGACGTAGAAGACCCTCGTGTGCCTAAACCTTTGCCTGTCTCTGTCCTGCTGCCTGTGGAAAGTCGAGGGTCTGGGAAGAGGTGTGGCTTTGTCCTGGCAGGCTGGGGCCCTGCATCCCCGGAGGTTATCAATGCTGGCTTAGAAAAAAAGGCCTGAAACTGCAGGCGAGGGAGGCAGGCAGGCTGTCCCTTCAAAGCTTTTCCTTCTTCCTTTTTTATTTTTTAATTTCATTTTTTTTTCTTTATCCAAAGGCTGCAGAGCTGAAATAATTTATTTTGGATTTGAATAGGATGCGATAAGCCGAAGAAGGGGCAGCCGGGGTGGATGTGGTAGAAGCATTAGGTTTTAAATTAGTCATTTGATGCTGGTTTGGGGACCAGAGTGAGGGCTCTGGCTGACAAAGAGGCGCCTGAGTTCCCTTCGGCTGACTTCAGTGGTGGCCGGACCCAAGGGGACCGGCTGGTGCCAGAGGGATCGCCACAGTGGATTTAAGGTCAGGCATGCTGGGGCTACCTTCCTGGTTCACCCTACGGTTTTGCCACAGGCCTCCTGGTCTACCCCCCCCGCCTCCACTTACAGGCTGTGTGACCTTGGGCAAGTGGCCTCATCCCTCAGGGCCTTGGTTTCTTCGTGGGTAAAATGGGGATAGTAGCAGTTCCCTAGCACACAGGTACCAGCAAGCTTTTCCTGGAAAGGGTCTGATAGTAAATATTTTAGGATTTGCAGGCAGGACAGTCTTGGTGGCAACCACTCAGCCCTGCTCTTGCAGTAAGAAAGCAACCAAGGATAGTACGGAAACAAATGGACAGCCACCTTATTTTTTCAAATGTTATTTACAAAAACAGGCAGCAGGGGGCAGGTGCCCCCCCCCCAGGCCCCGAGTTTGCACTCCCCTGTGCCAGCATCACTGGGAAATCTCAGAGGGCCAGAGTGTAGTGCCTGGTCTGGTCTATTACCTGACCTGTCACAGGCCCTCCAAAGTTCATTTTCTCCTAATATCTGCTTCCTCAAATCAATCTCCTTGCACTGAGCTTTCTAAATCCCAACTGTGGTCGTGTTGCTTTATGTGCTTAGAAACCCTCCACTGAAAGAGCCAAGATGTCCATCGACAGATGAATGGATAAAGAAGAGGTGGTATATATATACAATGGAATATTATGCAGCCATCAAAAGGAATGAGATCTTGCCATTTGCAACGACGTGGATGGAACTGGAGGGTATTATGCTGAGCGAAATAAGTCAGTCAGAGAAAGACATGTATCATATGATCTCACTGATATGAGGAATTCTTAATCGCAGGAAACAAACTGAGGGTTGCTGGAGTGGGGGGTGGGGTGGGAGGGATGGGGTGACTGGGTGATAGACACTGGGGAGGGTATTGCTCTGGTAAGCGCTGTGAATTGTGCAAGACTGTTGAATCTCAGATCTGTACCTCTGAAACAAATAATGCAATATATGTTAAGAAAAAAAAAAGAAGAAGAAGAAGATAGCAGGAGGGGAAGAATGAAGCGGGGGAAATCAGAGGGGGAGACGAACCATGAAAGACTATGGACTCTGAAAAACAAACTGAGGGTTCTAGAGGGGAGGGGGGCGGGAGGATGGGTTAGCCTGGTGGTGGGTACTGAGGAGGGCACGTTCTGCATGGAGCACTGGGTGTTATGCACAAACAATGAATCATGGAACACTACATCTAAAACTAATGATGTAATGTATGGGGATTAACATAAGAATAAAAAATAAAAAAACAAAACAAAAAAAACCCTCCACTGTGCATGGGATGAAGCCCAAATGACTTTTTCGGACACTTGAGGCCCTTTGAAACCACCCACCATTTCCATAGCCCTGATCATTTTATCCTCTGGATTCACCTGATCCCAGACCCACTCGGGGGATAAGCCAAAAGCTCTTGTGTCTCTGGCCTTTTGCATTTTCTGTTTTGGGGCTCCCTCTCTCCCTCTCCGTCTGCTCTGTGAACGTCCCGCATCCTTCACAACCCACTCAGACGGTGCCCTATCCACCAAGCCCGCTCTGAACCTCAGGCAGAATCGGATCCCCCGCCTGCATGTGCTGGGAACCTGGGTGAAGGTCATAGCGTATTCATCTCAAACTGAGGACCAGTGGGAACCACATGTCCTGGGACAGGGTACTGAGTGGCCTCCCTGGGGAGGAAGAGAACAAAGGGAGAGAGAACAAGGACTTTAGTCATCTCCACCCTCCAGAGGCCACTTCCTGGGTTGTTTGTTTGTTTGTTTGTTTTTTGTCTTTGCCTTGGGGGGCGGTGGTTTGTTGCTTTCAAGATCCTTACCTTTATGCTCGCCTATCCACAGAGAGGGGTGGTTGGTGGGTGTGTGGTAGACAGGCAAGAAACTTTGCTGGCAGAGAAGGTTTAAACTTTATGGTTAGTTATTATTTATATAGTTGGGGGACCTGGTGCAAATTACCCCTACAAATCCATTTCCTTAGCTCGAAAGAAGCCAAGATCAACTGAGGTAGAATCCATATTCTGCCAGTTTGCTCAAGGAAATGAGAGTGTGTTTAGCACACAGTAGGTGATCAAGAAATGTCTCTGGCCCTCTGCAAAGATGTCTAGGGCCAGATGTGAGGGCTAGATTTGGGGCAGAGGCTGGCCTGTCAAGTTTCTCACTTCATTCCCGTCTTGTGAGGGAAGTGGGGAACATCTGGGTGTGCTGTGGATGGAGCCAAGGTGGGGACACAATGGGGAGGGGATGCGGTGCTTGCTCAATCTCACCTGCACCCATTAACCAGATGGAACGTGGAAATGAACCTCAAAGTGCAGTGGGGACAACTTGGGAAGGAAATAAACACCTGGCGAGAAAGATCTCTATTTTCTCTTTAGAGCCCATTAAGTTTATGGCAACTCATGAACTTAGAGCAAACCTAATTAAGCTCAAATAGGGATTTGGGAGTGCAGGCGGTGACTGCAGGGTGGGTCTGGTGGTGGTGAGGAAAGCAAGCTCTGGAGCAAAGTGAGGCTTGATAGAAAGGAGATCGCTCTCTACAAAAGGTGGGATCAGAGGCAGACTTCTGGTTCCGGATCATCTGAGTCCAGTCTTTAATTTCCTGTCTGTTCCTAATGGGTGTGAAAGGGATGTGGTAAAAAATGCACAGCATTTTGTGTCTGACAGATCAGGGATAGAATTCTAGTTCTTCCACTCTGTAAGCCTTAATTTCTCATCTATAAGATGGGAATTTCTGCCTTGAAATGAGACAATGGTGCTGAATGTCGGACATGTGTAGATGCCCAAGAAATGGGGTTGGGGTGACTGGGGTGTCTCTGGGTCCAGATGGGAATGGAGAGCTCCTTCTTCCCCTATGCTTAAGGCTCATTCATCTTCCCTGCTGGCTCTCCTCTTCCCTCCTCCTGTGCAGACTGATGGCATTAAAGATCTCTGCTCTTCCCCTTCCTTCCTGTGCACCATAACATTGCAGGGTCCTCCCTTTGACACTGGCTTCTGCCATGGGACTTCCCAGTGAATGTGACGCAGACAGAATCTTGACGATCATGTGTACATTGTGGCTGGCTCTCTCCTCTGTTCCTCTGTCCATGGATGAGAAGCTTATGGAGAAGTTACCCCGTTGTCTGTGTCCAGGCCATTCTAGACCATCTGACTGCCAGCCAACACCAAGCTGGGTGAAAATGCCAGCCAAGATCAACAGAGCCCCTCGGCCAGGCGCAGACTCACGAGCAAAAGCACATGTTTATTGTGTTAAGCCATGGAGTCTTGGGGTGACTTGTTACAGAGCATGTATTGTGGTAAAATAACTGATACACTCTACCCATCAAGTTCTAGCCATTGTTCAGAGCTTACTTCAAATGCCTGCTCCTCTGGGAAGCACCCTCAAGCACACGGTGAGGAAGCCATCTCCTCCTAAGACTCTTGAGGCACGTAATCTCTGGTTACACACTCAGCCTTTGTTAGGTGTGTGGGCTCTGTGAGGATCGGGGCAGGCTCAGACTAACGTCAGTGGCCCAGGGCCCAGTGCAGGGCTTGAACCACAGTAGGAGTGAGAAGATGTTGGATGGATGAATAAGCATGTTCCACAGATCTGAGTGCGTGAGCACAGGGATCCGAGCTGTGGTTCTCTTCGGCCTCCTCTTCCTCAACCAAGTGTCTGGAAAAGGGTGGAGTTTGGGTCCTGGGTTTTCTCTTGCATTCCCCAGAGCAGCTGCTGGGAGTCGTTCCATATGCTGGGCTCCGGGCTCTGTGCTTTATTATGTTATGTGATGTTTACACTAGTCCAGGAGCCAATGACACTGGGTGAGTATTTATGAAAACTATGACAAAACGCCAGTGCTGAGTGTTATCTTAGTGAATTGCCCTAAACTTCCAAGAGGGAGGAACCATCATCACCTGCATTTCACAGGTGAGAATCTGGAAGCTCAGAGAAGTAGAGCAATTTGCCCAAGATGAGTCAGTAGTGGGGTCTTGGTTTGAACGGAGGTTTGCCAGATGAGGGAGCCCATGGTGGTGGGAATTGTCAAGGAGTTCTTGACAGAGCGGAGAACTGGGAAGGGTGGATAGATTTGAATGGAAAGCAGGCTTTGGCTCAGTAAGGAAAGCAATCAAAGAGATTGGCTGAAATAATCACATTGGGCAGACCCCCCTTGCCATATCACTGCTGGCCCAAGGAACAGGAACTCTTGGAGGTCTGAAAGAGGAAGCTTCCACTGGGCTTTAGGCTGTTGTTGTTTCCGAGCCATGGGAAGAGTGACTACCCTGTCGGTGAGATGGTGAGAGTTTGCATTTATTGGTCCCTGAGAATCGGGTGGAACAAGGGACCACCTGCCACTCTCTCTTGAGGCAGCACCGGGCTGCCTTCCCGTATCCTCTGAACCCAAGTGGCATGTGAGGCAGCCAGGATCCCCCAAGGGGTTGGGTTGCGGTGGGGAGGTTGTTCACAGATCCACTTCGCACTGTAAACTGGCCCTGGACCAGAGGGGAGGCATTGAAAGCCCATTCTGGTCTCACATCCAATTTTCCTACTCTAGTCCCCCGTTATGAGCATTGAGGCTGATAGATTATCCCCAGCTGGCTTGCCTGTCTCTTTCACAACTGATTCAAAATAGGAAGGGAGCGGGGTGTGCTTATTTTTCACCCTCAAGGACCCCCCAAAAACAGCAAGAACTTTGGAGGAAGTAGGTAATGAGCTTTCTATCACTAGAGATATGCAAGTAGAGACTGAATCACTATATATTGGAATTTTTGGAGGATGTATTGAATGGCATCATTTCCCCTAAAATGCTAAAATTCTATAATTTTTCTTTGAGACCACCAATAGGAAAATTTTAGATTGTACACAGTGTTAAAACTGGCCCAGTTACAGCAGCAGTTTTGGTTAAAGAATGATTTCCATGATTGTATATACGCTGCAGCCCACATATTATAATAAATAACACATCAACATGTTTTTTCTTCTTCTGGTTCTGGCAGGACCATTATCAAGAGAAGAAAAGCTCTAATGACAATTCCCTGCATCTCTCTAAAAAGACTTTTCATGTCTGGCCTCAAAGCGGACAGGGAGAAAGTGATGCATCTTCCTGTGGCCAGCCTCCTGGGCGCTGCCCGCTGTCTCTGCTCTGTTTGGGCCAGGCTGGAAAAATGCCTTTGCCGCCGTGGGCATTGGCTGGGAGGATGGCGCAGGGGGAGATTTCCTGGAGATAAAAGATAAACAAGAGAGAGACGCGTGTGAAGTCACAGTAACATGCATCCCCTGAGGATTATTAGTGAGAAAGAAGCCCCAAGTCACTGATAAGGAAGGTACAGTATTACCTGCCCCCCAAAAGCAATGTAACACTTGCTGAGCACCTACTGGGTGCTCTGCCCTTGGAGTACACATTTATATTTATCCTCACAGCAACCCTGTGAGGTAAGTCAATGACCCCACTTTACGGATGGACTAATTGAGACTCAGAAAAGAAGAAAAGGACGTGCTACAGGTCACATCACACAACAAAGAAATGTCTGAGCTGGAGTTTGAACACAAGCCTAGGAAGAGCTAAAACCAGCCCTCTTTTCATGTAAATGAGGCCTGATGTGGGAAGACACATCCAAAAAAATGTGCTTTCCCTACTGTGCATGGCTGAATAGTGGCCAGACCAAAGATGTCCGTGTCTTAATTGCCAGGACTTGGGAATCTTAACTTATATAGTGAAAGGGACTTTACAGATGTGATCATGTTAAAGATTTTAAGTTGGAGACATTATCTGGAGTCCCTAGCTGTAATCAAAAGGATCCTTATAAGAGAAAGGCAAGCGGGTCAAAGACTGGAGACAGTGACATGATGTCGCGGCAGGTCTTGGGGTGGTGTGGCCAGAAGCCAGGGAATGCCACGGCCTCTAGAAGCTGGAAGGAAGCAAAGAATGAGTTCTTCCCTGGAGCTTCCAGAAGAAAGCAGCTCTGTCGCGCCTTGTTTTTCACCCCGACACTCATTTTGGACTTCTGACCTGTAGACCTGTGAGAAAAATCAATTAGTACTGTTTTAAACCACCAAGTTTGTGTTGATTTTTCACAGCAGTTACAAGAAACTCATATACACCCCATCTTTGATGGGAGATGCAACTGGATAGTCACATTCTTGCTGACTTCCCCCGGGGTCCTAATTCCATCTTGGCCTCTATGAGTCTGAGACATTCAGTCAACTCTGGCTTAGCAAAACGCTGCACTCTTGAGAGGAGGGGATGAGACTAGGTGACTTTTAAATGATCACGTTGACTTTGATGGTCAAGGACAGTGTTCGACAAACTATGGTTCCCAGATCGGTGCTGGTCTGTGAACTGTTGGGAAGAAAGCATCCACCCTTGTCATTCCCCACCCACTGGCTCCACCTCTTGGGAGGAGAAGCAGTAAGTCCAGAAAATGGGTGGAAGTAAGTGTTTAAAGCCTTTTGCAGCAATTTGGCATTGCTGAGACATCCAAGCATGTGATCAAAGGGCTTGTTGAACAGGGTGCAGACCAGCCTGCATGTGGTTGGTAGTAGGTGGTGAGCTACAGGGGGAATGAACCATGTCTTAATTACACACAGCAGTCCCCCCAATGTCCCACGATGGATTGGGAGTCAACACCAACACCAACTGGTCCTTTGCCCCCGAAGTTTTGAGAAGCACAAGTCCAGGGCCCTGTAAGTTATCTGGGTACAGACTTTGTGAGATCCAAATGTCTCATCTTTTTTGAGCCTAGGGCTCCCAACAGAATCATATGAGTATTGGCATTCATATTTTGCTGACCTAAAACCTCCAGATTGAGTCTCTCCTGTCTTTTAAATGCTTGTGAAAATTCTGTTCTTGTCTGTTCTGGTTCCCACCACAAAGGTCTCTGTTTCTCTTTTCCATGCTCTTTCTCGAAGTTTCACCTTCTTTGGACACACCTGCCCTTCTCTGCTGGCAACCTCACACCAAGAGGATGGCTGAAACACATGGCAGACTTTGCTGGAGTTGGGGCAAGAGTTCTCTCCCTGATTCTGTGCCACACACAGTGACCAGGGTCCCAACACCATGCAGGGTCTGTGCCCTAAGCCCTGTACAACTTGTCACCAGCTCACCCCCTTTGGTTCCTCTACAAAGACCAAATCCATCCCAGGCCCTAGTGGAGAAGGGGGCAGTGGCCATCCACATGGCCTCCTCCCTGGACGCTGACTTGGGCAGTCAAGATCCGACAGAAGCAACAACACTTCTTGGGGTTTGAGTTTAATCTTGAGGCAGAATCAATGGAATTTGTAATGGGATTAAAGGCAAGGAGGCAAGGGGGAGGGAAGAGGCTAGGATGATACCCAGATATCTCACCTGGGTCCCTATGTGGGCAGAGGTTCCACTTACCAAGGTAGGGAGCACTGGACAAAGGTCAAGTTTAAGGGGAAGACAGAGAGGTCAGCATTGAACACTCAGAGTCAGAGTCCATGGGAGGTAAAGTATGGAACTGATTTTCTTGTGTGGCCATGAAAGGCAGGAACAGCCTCTGATACCAGCTCACAGGTAGGCCTCAGTACTTTTAGGAGCTGGCCTGGTGCTCCCACTGGGCCGTGGCCTTCTCCCATGGGACACAAGCACCCTCACAGAACCCCAGAGTCAGAGAAGGTCACTCAGTGACTGCAGCAAATGAGACAAACAGCAAGACCACATCGTAATCTTGCCTGGACACAGAGAGCAACAAGGCCATGGTGCAAATCACAACATGCCAAACAATCCCTTCTTCCAGCTAATGTGAGTGATGGCTCTTTTCTTTCTATGTCAGTTTCAGCCTTGCCAGTTTCTTCCTTCCCTTTCCATAGGATTTACTAAGATACCCAGTTGTAGAATTAACCCACTTCCAGATGGCATCCAATCAAACGAACCCAATTGCTTGAGCCCTCCCACGTTGCCCAACAGGCTCGAATCCAATAGTGAGTCATTCCTGGCACCCCCCTCGCTGAGACTCCTCGTGGTTCCCATGGGATGTGTTCTTCCCCACTGCAACGAGCAATGGGTCAACTTTGACTGCAGGTGTGTTCCTGGTGACCTTGGGAATGAGTGACATTGACAAAAGAAGCAACACAAGGGTCACCTGGACACTGCACCTCTGGGTAGCCTGCATCTCTCTCCCAGTGAGCTCCTATTGGCCCAGCTTTGGGCCTTACCCAAATGACTCTGCTGTCTAGACCCTGACAACACTTTGGAGATGTGAAGGCAGTGAACTTGTCTCCCATTACTCAGATCTTCTTTGCTTAAACTCTCCCGGCTCCATCCCTGTCAGTTCATTATACAGCTTTATCCCTATCATTTCTCCTGTGTTGCTGGAACCTGAGATCTCTCAGGGTAGTTTGTGTTTTTTCAAGGGCACTCAGGTGTTTCCCTTCACCCTGACTTTGTGAATAAGCTTTGCTGGACACATCAGTACTGTGGAATAAGAAAAGCACACTGAATTCATGTGGAACCAGCCAGGAAAAGTCCTGTCTCCAAACCTCGCCCAGCAGCCCTGGCCATCCTGAGGATGCAGCTCACATCCCTGGGACATGGATTGCCATTGATCCTGTCCTGAAGTTTGGCACTTCTGTTTGGCTGTTAAAAAAGAGCCTGCCATGTTGATTAATTATTTAAACAGAACAGAATACATTTAAGACCAGAAATTAATAAATCAGAAAAGAGAAGAGTAGTAGAATTGGTAAATCAATTTCAGATTTAATTAGCAAAGAAGATGAGTATGAAACAATCTTTGACAATCGTACCAATTAAAAGGGACAAAACATAAACATTCAACACTGAATACAAGAAAGGGAATCAAAACTCTGATAAAGTGGAAATTAAGTTAAATACTATGTAAAACTCTTTGATAATGACTTTGAAAAATCTGGATAAACAGAGTGATTTTCTAGAAACGATAAAACGAATTAAGTGAACATGATACAATATGACAACAAACATGAGAGAGCTCAAGGGGGAAAATCTCAAAGAATTTACCACCCCAAATGGTAGAATCCTAAGTAGTTAGGCAAAGTCTTTTAAACCTTCACAACACAAATGACTCCTCCTTTGTGTAAAGTTTTTCAGAGGGTAGAAAATTAGGGAACGCAAGCTAAATAGGAAAAGATGACACAGCAATTTTGACCAAGTTTTGAGAGAAAAATTTGTGATTCAAGATTTTATACCATCAAATAGAGTCAGTGGGAAGACCTCAGCTACATAAGGTGCATGGAATACCACTCACAAGAGAGGTGATGTGTCACATTAGTGGAAAACAATGGATCAGTCAGTAAATGATGTCAAGATGATTAACTATTCATTAAACACATGGATTTAGATCACTGCCTTATACAGATCACTCAACTCCAGGTAGACTGAAGACAAGAAAATTTAAAAAAAAGGAAAGCGTATTTGGGTTAAAAAAGAATAAATGAATATTTACCTGATTGTAGAATGGAGAAAACCTCCCAAAGTATTAAAAATATATTTTAAGAAACACATACTAAAGGAAAATATTGGTAGATTAAACTAAAAAAAACCTACTATGCTTCAAAAACTTCAAAACAAGTCAAAAAGCTAAATATAAACCAAAGAAACATTTACAGCATATATGGCAGACAAATGGTTGAAGCTTAAGAATACAAGAAAAACAAAGAAGCTCTAATAAAATGGGCAGAGGATATGGATACATAATTCAATAAAAAGTGAAGTAGAAAGGTTCAATGCTTGGTGAACAAGAGAAAATAATCTCCCTGGTGATCAAAGAAACAAAAATTAAAGCAATACTGATATGCCATTTTCACTCATTGAATTGGCAGAGATGAAGGAGAATTACTGCTCCCAATGCTAAATGAGCTCGTGGAGGAAATGGGCATTTTCGTGCCTGGCTGGTGGTGTATAAAATATGTACAACATCCGTAGAAGGCAATTTTGCCGAATGTGACAAAAGCTTTAAATATATACACATCTTGGATCCAGCAGTTCTATTTCTAGAGATGGATCCTGAAGTAATAACCATGTCTGTTTATGCAGAGATTTATGGATGAAAACATGCATTGGAAGATTATTTAGAATAGTGAATTCCAAAATCAGGGCATTGGTTAAATCATATATTACCATAGTATGAAATACTATGCAGCCATTAAGAATGAAATAGAAGAAGAAATTTAGTGACACTTGAAATGCTCATGCTGTGTGGCTGAGTAGAGTAAGTGGAGGGCAGAAAATCTGATGTATGTGACTTGTACATGCGAGCGTGTGTGTGCATCTGCATGGAAGGAACGCTCCAGTGACATACTCCAAAATATTAACCACGGTTTTTCCTCCGTATGCATTTTTTCTTTATATCTCTGTTCGTGTATAAAAAATGTAATGCCAAGGTCAGCACACCCCCTGATTCTCTGACTCGGTGCTTCCAGAGCATTTGAGGTCTTCCAAACTTCTGAGAGTTTCTGTGCCCCCTGCTTCCTGGCTTGGCTCCACTCCATGATCCTGTCTGTACATGTTATTTTTCTTTTTCTTCACATCTGTCTGAGCACAAAGTCCAGCCACTTCCCTCAATGCCCTGGCAAGCCCCCCTGTCACTTGTGCATGAACTTGACTGGTGTGGGGGCTTGTGGGAAGGTCCCAGGTATTCTGCAACAGGTGGTCTCCTGCCTTTTTTCCTGCTCTGTCCCCTTTTTCTTTCCTGTCTAATTTCTCATCCCATGACTGTTCTTCTCTGGAGTCACAGGAAGGGTCTCTCCTTTGTCTCACTTGGGTTAGTTTCCACATTTAGCCTCCCTCTTCCCAAATAACTTTCCTAAACACATGCCATTTCCTTACAAAAGAAATTCTGCAGGGCGGGGGGCAGGGAAGGTAAAATTTCTCCGTCTTGTTAGATCAGCACAGCGTACAAAAGCCTCATGCAAATGCAGTGTTAGTTACTGCCTTCCCCCCCGCCCCTTGACAAATTTTTTTTCTTTTATTTCACTGCATTTTTACTTACATCATAACATTTTTTCACATTGTTACCCAGTTTCCAAAGTTACTATTTTTTTATTGGAAGAATAGGTGCTCTACTTACTAAGACTACTTTTCTCTAAAAATATCTACATTTCCCTAATTCAGTTTGGCTCCTGCATTCTCTCCACATTGAATTAGACTGAATTGCTGCGGGTTTCTTTCGGAAGGAAGGTTAACGGTGATTGAGGACCTATTACATGCTAAGCAATGCGCTAAGTGCTGTGTGTATGTTATCTCATAGGTGCCGCAAATCCTTTTTGGAACAAGGTGGGTGTATAAATACGTTCTGAAAGGACACAAGCTCATTCAACCCGCACAGCCACCAGGGTACCATCCTGGTCACAGGTAAGGAAGCAGAGGCCAATGGCCTTGGCATTGCTGGAGGGGTTGTGCAGCAGGAAAACTGCAGGTTTTGGATTTGATCTCAGGCCTGCCAGCTAGTCCATCCTGGAACTACACACTCCAGACACCAGGCAGCCGTCCGCATCCCTCCTAACCCACTCTCCACTCGAGCTCACGGCTCCTGCCCATCCACGTGCACCTGTCTTGGGGCTATGGCAGATGGGAGTAAACTTGGCATCTTTACATTCAATTTTATCTATTTCTATCTGCCCCCCCTTTCCTTCTCTCTCTCTCTCATCTTTTTGGGACTATATGGGCTCTTACCTGATAGGAGCTGAGTTGAGCCCTGGGGCTGCCATTCGTTGCATGGACCTGGATGCAATCGAGGCTCACATAAGTTGGTAAAAAAAAAAAAGCATCTGCCATTCTCAGGTCCTGGAAACCACTCAACTTCCCTTTTTCTGCCAGTGAGCAGAAGCAAGGATCAAAAGCCATCTGCATCTTACTAGAAAAGGTTTTATAAATGCCGTATAAGACTGCCTTCGCCTTTCCAACTCAAGAGCATGGTGTGACTGACTCACCACTAGGCTCCTTGCTAGGAGGTAGAACAGTCTGGACACGGAGCTGACCTCCCCTAGTGTCTCCCGGCCAGAGCCAGAGCTCAGCCCTGCCCCTCGGAACACCAGCCCCAGGCTCTGGGCACGACAGTGCTGAGAAAGCAAATCCTGCCTACCTCATTCTCTTTGGGTCATTGGCTTCATCCCCCCAGGGAACCCAATGTTTAGCCATGTAGAGACATATACACACACCTGTTTTCCCGAGGCAGTGTGGTGACATGGAAAGAACCCAATTTGGAATCAGGAGGTCCAGATTCTAGGCTCCTGGGATAAGCCCCACTCACTTGGCTGTTTAAAAACCATCTGTGGTGAGATGGCTCAATGTTGGGCAGGAGAAAGAGTCTATTTTAGCATTATTAGGTCTTGGAGAAATTCTAGAAAGAGCTTAATTTTCATAGTGCAAATGGTCTGATTTTCTTTTAATGCACTTCTCCAGAGGATCTTGCCCCTTGTACTGGGTTGAAGAATGTCCCCTCAACTTCATATGTACCTGGAACCACTAAAAGGGAACTTATTTAGAAATAATATCTTTGCAGATGTTATTAGTTAATTTCAGATGAGGTTATACTGGATTAGGGTGGGCCCTAAATCCAGTGACTAGTGTCCTTATGAGGAGGGGCCACACACACACACAACACAGGGCAGAAGCCATGTGAGGGCAGAGACAGAGATTGGGATAATGCAGCCCCAAGCCAAGGAATGCATAGGAATGCCAGGAGTCACCAGAAACTAAGGGAGAGGCAAGAAAGGATGCTCCCCGTGTAACTTCAGAGAAAGCATGGCCCTCTGACTTTTTTATTTTAGACTTTTAGCCTTTGGGGCCGTGAGAATACATTTCTGCTGTTTATGGTAATTTGTTCTGGTAGCCCTGGGGAACCAACATACCCCTTCTCTTCTGCCTTTGTGATCTAAATACCACTTCCTGCAATGGAACCAGTTGTGGTGAAGATTATTGACAATTCATGGACACAGGGTGAGTAGGAATTATTTGGCAGGGTGGTGGGGGTATAGAGGAGGACATTGAGGAAAGGATTTAAAAGAGGACTAAGGAAAAAGAGAAGGTGCAAACGTCACGTCTGTGCCGAGAGAGGGAGGTGGCCACGTGGGGCTCTCGGTGCATGTAGGACCATGGTTGTGTGCTCCAGGACAGAGTTGGGGGCTCAGGATGAAGATGCCACAGAAGTATGTCCATTCCTACCATCCTGTGGGCTCTTCATGAGCTGCTGTTTAACTGCCTAAACCTGAAGGACAGGACTCCATTCAGTAGTCCTGCCATTTCTCTTTCTCTGTGTCCAAGCAAGCAAAAAGCCAGCAAGCTTGAGGACAGCATCATCTTTCCCTTCTACCAGGAGGGTGCTGTGCTCTGATCTGTGAGACTGGTTTGCGACAAGATGGTGTTCACACAAGGGTGATGCTTCCCCCTTCTTTGATAAGCTTTGCCACGAGCATAGGATTGGCACGCACTTTTCATGTGCCCCGCTCACGGAAGATTCTAGCACTGTTGCTTGGCGGATCTAGGCCCATGTTGGATGTAGAGGAGGCCTCATCAGCGTTGCTGTGGGTTATGTTCGGGGAGAAATTCACCGGGGCAGAATTTACAGCCAGGAAAGCCAAGGGCCTCTCTCCCTACCTTGTCCCACCGTCTCTCCTATTTCAGGCTGTCTGTCTTGAAAGGTCCCCGCCCTGCTGGACAGCACCTCTTCAAAGGAGAGGAAATTGTTCTTGCTTAAGCTGTGGGGACAGGAGGAAAGGCAGAGAAGGTGCTTTCCTGGCCTTGCCTCCTCAGGGTACTCAGACACCCAGGGGATATTAGAAGCAGAGCCTGATTTTGCCTCCACTCTCCTCTCTTCCCAGCTCCTGCAATCCACTCTCCAGACTGGATCCAGAGTCATCCTTGGAAAACACACAGCTGACCATGACACCTCCTGTCCCCAAATTTCCCATGACTCCCCATTTCCTTGGGGACCAAGCCCAAGCTCTTTGGCATGCATTCCCACCTCCTCTCTGTGGGATCATCTCCCTCACTGCACCTGTTCGATCCTGCTCCAGCCAACTTGACCTCCTTGCAGTTCCTCTAAGGACAACCAATCTCTTCTGCCTGGAATGTTCTCCCCCTGCTTCTTGGCCAGCAGACTCCTCATCATATGAGACTCAGTTCACCTTTTCTAGTGACTCTTCAGCTCCCCTGTCTTTCCGTCCCATTGGGCCTTACGTGCACCTCTATGCCTTACCATGCCATCGGGTGGCCATTGATTTGTGGAGCCTGTCTTCCCCATGGGCACAAAGCTGCTGCAGGACGGGGAGAAGGCTCTTTCCTTTCTTCAGCCTTACAGAGTGGCACGGCTCCTGGTGCGTAAGTACTTCTCAAATGCGTGTTGAATGAATGAATAAATCATGTAATCTCAGAATTAGAGAAGTAGAAAAGACTGGCTGAGTCAATCCTCTCATTATTTACTAATAATGAAGAGTCTTAACTGGTTGGGATATAAACATGAAATGCTTAAACTCTTCCCCCTCATAACTGCCACCAGCTGTGCCTGCCGCATCCCACTTTCACGCCCGGTGGAGGGCTCTCATCATGACAGCTCAGGCTGATTCCAGGACTGTCTGTCAGTTACTTTTGGTATTAAAACAGTCTTATTTTGATGATTAAGATTCAAGTCTGTCTGTTTTTAAAGCTCCAACCTCATATGAGATGTGAATTTCCCTTTGCCACCCATGAAGTCTTGAGTGGAGAGACCTCAGTGGCTGGGGTGGGGTTTGGGAGGAGAGATCCACTGTCCCCTCTGTCTCCCCTGCATTGTCTCCTTGGACACTGAGGTGGGAGGAGAGGAGGAAGCATGTTTCCTCATGTGACTGTCCACGGACAGCAAGTTTCCCTCACTTCAGCCTGTTATTAGTGATCCAGCTTGTGGGTTGTGAGGTCAGAGTGGACATGGGGGACCCTGACAGCCCCCCTGTTGAGGCACTCCATCCCAAGGCTTTCGAAGTGACTTGCGTGGGGAAGCTGAATCCCCCGGCAGATCCCCTTCTTCTGGCCTTGTGCCAGAACCTTCTGAGGGTGGTCCTGGAGGAGGTGGCAGTCCCCAAATTTCTGAGTTCTAGGGCCCCAGTGCTGACCTCCCAGCTAGGAACTTTTGGATGGGGTGACCCCATCCCAGATCTCTTGTGTCCTGATCTCAAGTTCTTTTCTTTAAATCACACGCTCTCTCAAGATAATGAGTCAAAATTGAGAAGTGACCACAATTAACAAACACATGGGAGTATGCTCAAAGGAATGAGATGAAAATAACAGAAATGAAATTCTATTTTTCGCTGAAGACTAAAGTGGTTTCTAACAGCTAGTCCTGGCTCTCATAGACACTGCACGTGGGAGCTCAAACTGACATCATTTTTTGCAGGGCAATTTGGGAGTATCTATCAAAATAAACAAGGCAAAATGCGATTTGCCTCTGTAATTCCATTTTGAGTAGTTTATCTTCCCAATGCAGTTGCCCAGCGCTGGGTCAACCAGAATGTTCATTCTATGTCGTCTGTAATCATGAAATACTGGAAATGATGCAAATGTCCATCAACGGGGAAATGGTTAATTAAATGATGGTATGAGGTACTAAAACTAACACTGTTAGTTTTCTTTAAATAACCCTTACCTTATGTGCATATTATATGTTCCCCCCTCCAGGCTACTTCCCAGGTTGTGAACTCAGTGAGGACAAGATCCATAGGACATTATGCATTTGCTTAAGAATCTGAGATCTGGGTTCAAATCCCGAACCCACCAGGAACTAACAGGGTGACTTCGTGTGGATTTCTTAACTTCTTATACCTTATTTTCTGTTTGGAAAGTGGAGATGTTAACAGTACCCATGTCATAGAAGGTCAATGTGAAGGGCTTGGCACTGGTCAGCTAGGATGGAGGATGGAGGTGATGGTGATGGTGAGGACCGGTCCATTCACCAGTATACACTTGACACTTCACATAGTGCTTGGCACAGCAGAGTTCCATAAATATTTGATGAATTAATGAATGAAGTATATGTACTGCTATGGAAGGGTGTCTAAGATTTATTGTTAGAGGAAATAAATGAAGCCGTGGAACCGTTTGCGTAACGTAATCCCATTTGTACAAAATATATTAAAATTTCTGCTGAGGGTCAAGACATAAATTATATATAGTGGTGACCTCTGAGAAATGGGTTTGGAGCCAGATGAGAAGGGGGTGGTATTCATTTTTTATTTGATTCCCTTCTGTAACACAGGATGTTATTAGAGTACATGACTTTTAAAATTAAAATAAAAAAAAATCTATTAGGCTCAAAGAGCCACAGGGTTAGTTCTTTTCCAGGGATAATTATTCTGATCATCCTAGGATTTTATCTTTGACTTCAGTCTTCAATGAGATTAAAAATATCTATAAGCATCAGAGAAGAGGTGGCAAGTAGATGGGGCAGGAGATTAGGAGGATGTGGTCTTCCACCCGATTACGAAGAACTGTTTGCCCCAGTGTGTGGTAGTCTTGGAAGGTGGCTGAGAATGAATTAGTGTTTATTATTTCGTGGCACAGGACATGTGTGATATAAAGAGGGACAACACAGTGGCATCGTCTTGTAGGATTACTGTGACATCACAGTAAGGGGCATGTGTTTTGGAGTCAGAAAACTTGAGCTCAAATGGATGCATTCTCCCTTTTATTTATTTATTTATTTTAAAAAAGATTTTATTTATTTGAGAGAGAGAATGAGAGAGCACATGAGAGGGGGTAGGGTCAGAGGGAGAAGCAGACTCCCTGCTGAGCAGGGAGCCCGATGCGTGACTCGATGCTGGGACTCCAGGATCATGACCTGAGCCGAAGGCAGTCGCTTAACGAACTGAGCCACCCAGGTGCCCCAGATGCATTCTCCCTTGACCTAAGCCCAGATCTCCTCATCTGGGAAATGGCAATGTATCACTATCTCATAAGGTTGTTGAGAGGATTCATTATAATGATTCATAGTGTTCACAATGTTGCTCCAGAGTCAGCACTCCATAAAAGACACATTTTGCTAATAATAATAATAATAATAATAATAATAATAATAATAATAAAATAACTGCATGATCTTAGAGAAGCAAGTTAGCTATGGCCCCTGAGCTTAATTTCCTCATCTATAAATAAAGATATTAATACCTATTTCACAGGTAGATATGTGCACATATAAATGTTACACGTGAAGGCACATATATACATTTATAAAATAAACAATTTATATACAGTGTCAAATATACATCAATACACTCTCATTCATTTGTCTGGAAGGAACTGAACGTTCTTGCTGTTATCACCTTCTCAAGAAGGGCAGCACCTGCTTCTAACTATTCCAGTTAACCATAAGAATGTGACAGGAAGGCTGGAAGTTCAAGTCTTGGTTTAGAAATAACTGGCTGAGATGCCCTTTAGTGAGGTGAGAAGCTCCAGGGGAGTGATAGCTGATGTGTTTCTGATCAGCTTCCATATCAGTAATCCAATTTCATCTATAATAGTGGTGAGAGGACTCATGTGTAGGTCAGGTGCCAGGCAGGACAGAGAAATCATCCTCAATGAATTCCAGATGATTCAGTTGAAGAGCGTTTCCTGGAGGGACCAATTACAAAGGTGTGAGCAGAGATAAGGGGGCAAACACGGGAGATTCAGGCACCCAGAGATCAACATCAGTGGGGAGCTGGGTTGGCATCTCTAAGGATGAAGGGACAGGGGGAGGACAGAGGGTTCTTGGGGGGCCCTCGTGGGAGCTGGGAATGTAGAGCAGTGTCACCATTGCTAGGGAGGTGGTGCTGAAGCTGAAGGAGGGCAGGGTGCACAGGTAAAATGCACCTGCCACTCTCCTGGGGATCTCCTATTGGCTGATGGCAGGAAGTGAGGAAGTCCTCGGGTATGGGCTTCCTGGTCCCGTGAGGAGGGCCGATGAGGACAGAAAATGGACCTGGAGAAGGGCAGGTGTGTGGCAGCTGGTGAGTGTTCTGAATGTTAGACTTCCTGCCTCCACCTTCCCTCCTTTCCCTTCCCCTCCTTCACATTCTCCTGTTGCCTGCCGGCCAGTCTTCTTCCCTCCCCTTCCTCTTCCTTGCCTTTTCTTGCCCACTTGCCTTATTTGCTCACTATTACTCACTGCAGTCCCAGCCTTGTCACCAAAACTTTTTCTGCCTCAGTGAGCTCATCTGTAAAATGGGCCTACATTCTCCTCCCTTGCAGAGTTGAAGGACTCAGCGACGATAATGAAGGAAAGTGCTTTGTCAATCTATCATGCTGTACAAATGTAACACATCATCATTATTATTTTAGTCTAGAAGTGCTAATGTGACCAGGGAGGGCAATTAGGACAATTTTGTATAAACTACTTGCTTTGAAATTGTCACCCGAGATCCAGCTGGACAAAAGGGACAGCTCTCTCCTCCAATTCAGAACTGGTATTAAGGTGCTGATAAAGTTCGTTCTTCACCTGGGTCTTTTTATTTATTTATTTACTTGCTGTGGATGGGTGAAGAGATACTTTCTTCTTCTTCTTGCTTGGAAGCTGCACTAATATTTCACTGCCACTGCTTACCCTAAAAAAATAGATTTCCTTTTCATCCTCAGCCGGTGATTTGGTTTGCATTAATGCCTTTCATAACTCATACATTTGGCTATTAAAAATTAATGCTCGGCACTGACATAAACAAATGAAATTTGTATTATTAATGTTTCACATAGGTAAGGCTCTGTAGTAACAGATTCATCACAGCAGACTGTTTTAATTAAAAGATTCACTGGTTCCTTGAACACGTTTGAGAGACTGGTCTGGGGGAGAACCAGAGGTGCGAAGAATGGCAGGTAGAGAGCACATCTTGGATTCCTTGGGAGAGCAAGTCATCTGAAGCTCCAGGTGCTGGCAATGACCTCACATTTGGATATTGTTAGTAGAGGGCTTAGCACTGGGCCTGGTTTATAGTAAGTGTTCAATTAATAGCAGGACTTGCGAAGAAGACGAAGGAAAAGAAAAGTATTTATTCCTTGAATAATACTGTCCATTCATTTGTTTAGTCGACCCATCTTTAGTGAGCACCTAATGTGTGTCAGACACTGTTCCAGGTACTGGGGACACCGCAGTGAAACTGTGCTGATCTCATGAAGCCACAGCATTTCAGTGGGAAGAGACAGGCAATATACAGCGTGTCGGATGGTGAGAAGGGGTTACAGCGTCAAGTACAGCAGGGTCAAGGGTTAGGGAGAGCTTGGCAGGCTGTGGGTGGGTGGAAAAAGAGGTTTGCAAACTTTAAGTAGAAAGATAGGCTGAGGCTCTAAGGGAAGGTGACATCTGAGCAAAGCTTTGGAGGAGATGAGGGAGTGAGCAAATTGCTGCTTGGAGGAAGGATGCCCAAGAAGAGAAAAGAGCAAGTGCGAAAGTCCCGAGGCAGGAGCACGAGTTGGCAGAGCGTAAGCCTAAGAGCAGATGAGGTCTGAGAGGTGGGGGCGGCTGGGTCATAGGACTTGCTTGGCTGGCGAGGGTTGACTTTGACCCTTACAAGTGCTCTGTGAGGGTGGATGTATTATCCCCATCTCACAGACAAAAATTGAGGCACAAGGAGTTTCACCCAGCAGGAAGGAGCCAGCTCTGACGTTCTTGGCTTGTCTGTACCACCTTCGGCTGGGACATCTTAGTCTAGGATGTTCACATGCAAAACAGCTTTGGATAACACCTAGTTCAACTCCCTAATTTCACAGATGGAGAACCTGAGGCCCCAAGTGTGATTTGTCGCATTGATCCCCAAACTAGTGACGGAGTCGGAGTTAACATCACAGAACATTGGGGACACCTGTGCCCTTGGGGGCTAAGCTCATCTCACCCCATGTTGATCAGTGCAGGATAGCCTGGTGGTCAAGATCTTGGTCTGAATCCTTGCTCTGCCCCTACATGCTTGGGGATGTTTCTTAACATCTCTGAATCTCCATTTCTCATCTGCATAAAAGGGATGATAATAATCTATTTGAAAAGAATTTTTGAGAACATGTCGGGATGAGGCCAAGCTCTCAGCACTGTTTGTGACACATAATGAACCCTCATTACCAGTCACTATGATTAACATTACATTAATCATATGAGGTGGGTACTACCTGTAGTTCACAGATGGGCAAACTGAGACCCACAGGAGAAGTGCTTTACACAAGAGCACTCAGCAAACTGGGAGCTGTTGCTCAGGTTCCCAGTCTCCCAGGGCATTGCTCCTATCTGGTCACTTGAGCTTTTTTTTTTTTTAAGATTTATTTATTTATTTGAGAGAGAGTGTGAGTGGGCGGAGGGGGAGAGGGAGAGGGAGAGAATCCTCAAGCAGACTCCCTGCTGATCATAGAGCCCTCGCAGCGCTTGATTTCATGACCCTGAGATCATGACCTGAGCCAAAACCAAGAGTCGGATGCTCAACCAAAGGAGCCACCCAGGTGCTCCTGGTCACTCAAGCTTTAAAGAACACTATGGCTTTCTTCTTTTTTGACAATCGAAGACCCTCGGTGGAAGTGAGTTCTTGTCACGCTGCCAGCTGCAGGTGCTGGGCACCAAGGACAGGGTTTGAGCACGAGTGATAATCACATTGGTATCAGCGAACATAGCGTGCTGAGAAAGCAATGTACCAGTTCAGCTCCCAATATGCAGGGGATGGCTCTAATGGACTTTTCTCGTCTGTATGAAAATGTCAGGGACACATGGCACGTCCCATCGATACCTTCTGAAGCCCTCATTTTCCTGAAGGCAAAGTTAGACTGTGGTGGTGGGGGGGGGAGACTTGGCCTTGAAGTGTTCATCAAGTAATAATAATAATAGGAGCCCCCATTTATTAAGTACCTACTATGTGTCAGGCACTGAGCTAAATGTTTTATATACTTTATCTCTAATTTTCTCAATAGCCCTGCAGAGTAGATGTAAATGGAGGATCAGAAAGTATGTCTCTTGATATCACACAGATAATGAGAGCTCTTTATTCAGCTATTTATTGATCTATTCATTCAGTTGTTGGATGAATTCTCATTAAACACTTCTATGAGTCCAGCACTCTGCTAGATACTGAGGATATATAGATGAGTAAAATCAGAAGCTTATAGTTTAATGTGGAAGCCAGAAAATAAATAATCACAGCAGTAAAACTATACTTATGATTCAGGGGTTATGAAAGATTCTTTGAGTGAGAACGAAAGGGGTGCCAGTTAAGTGATTCACAGGAGGGCCCCCAGTTAAGAAGTGTCAGAGCTGGAAGATTTAGGGCTGGAGAAGCCTTGGCTCTTCCCGTTTTGCACCACAGAGAGGGGAGAGGGGAGTTTCCTTGGGAGGCTTGGTTTGAATCCCAGCCCTACAACAGTCTAGTTGAGTGTTCTTGGTCCAACCATTTCACCTCTTCAAACCTCGGTTCATCCCTTAAGAAATGGGAAGAATACTTGAGCCCGTGTGAGAACCAGAAGAGATAAGGTATAAGAGAGCCAGAGAAGTCGAAGAGTTTTGCACATCACAGCCACGATGACATGAATGAGAGTCTTGCACTGTGCGGGCCCCATGATGGTGTTGGGCTGGGATGTTGGGACTGTCACAACCACGTGAGGACACCAACTCCGGGCAGGGACAACTTCTTGCTTTGCTTTGGGTTCCCTAATTTAGGTCCAACCCTGAGGTCTTATCTCTTCAAGGCTGGCAGCCCTGCAGAGGGGATGCGGAGAAGGCATTTGTCCAGGTGAAGAGTGTGTGGGGGGGAGAGCATCAGAAATTCACGTGCATGCATCTTGAGCTCTTGCCCCAACAAGAGAAGGTGAGTGTCATGGTAGTGGAGCGTAGGCAAGAAGCAAGGGGTGTTTTGACCTTCTTTCCTCCCCTCTCCTCTGTCTGGCATCAGGATGTCTGGAAGAGTAAAAGAAGAGAAATAAAAGCAGCCCTTGAATCCCCACCTTCATATTTCTTGCAAGGAATTTAGGCTGTTCCTCAGAGCAGTAGAAAGTGATGATGAAGATGGGTGAGACTATGGATTAGGAAGAGAGAAGGGGCTGTAATTAATGAGGGCACCACCTCGTAAATGCACATTGTTCACTGACTTCAAGAATTGCAGTGTAATTATATTAGTAAATGTACTGTACTCTACTTGGTAAAGGTAATGAAATTTTAATTGCATGTGACTTCTCTGGCCCTGTCTGGGGTCCAGGCTCTGCAGGGAAGTGTGACCAGTCAGTGGCATTTCTAGAGAGAAGGGCCAGGAGAGAATGGAAATGACTTGTTGCGAGTCCCATTATGCACCAGCCGCACTGTGATTCATGTTGCGTTGGTCATCACAACAGTCCCAGGAGGCATATCCGTTCTGTAGATGGAGACTCTTGGGGTCAGAAAGGGAAGTGTCTCATCTGAGTCCTCAAAAGTGAGATTAAACCAAGCTGGTGGCCTCCAGGTCAAGAGATCTTTTTTTTTTTTTTTTTTTTACACTATGAGACCAGGGGAGTAAGGAACAGAAGGTGGATCCAGCTTCCTTCAGATGTCCCATTTATACAAAGGAAAAGGAAATGGATCCTCAGAATATTACCCACTTGAGATCAGCAGAGTTTAGTCCATGGAAGGGTATAAGGGATAGCAATTTCTTCTCATCAAGGAACTGCTGAATCGTGTGACAGTGGGGACGTCATCAGAGAGAATTCAGGATTCTGGGGTAAGCTGGGAAGGCTTTCTGGAGGGGGTGATGTTGGGGTGACGCCATCATGAAGGATGAGTGACTATCCCCAAGAGAACCTGCCACTCTGAGTTGTGTCCTTGTTTTTCAGTAGACTGTGGGCAGGAGCTGTCTTGTGTATCTTTGTAGGTGCCTATCACAGAGCCTGGCACACAGTAAGTGCTTAATAAATGTTGTCAAATTCAAATCTCACATGAGCTCTAGTAAAGGCTCCAAATTGTGGAAGCCTGGACAGGTGAGAATACTCAGACTTCGGTGGGGATTTCTGCTGGAAGCACTCTCTTTGACAGGAGCAGGATGAATGCTAAATTAACAAGAATTATTAATACCATTATTATTACTACTAACGATTAGGATAATGATGACAATGTAGCCAGTGATCCCAGCTAATATTTATTGAGTATGTACTATATGCCAGACACTATGCAAATATTTTCCATAGATTTTTCTCATATCATCTTCACAAAAGCTTATGAAGCAGGTACTATTATTATCTCTAGTTTACTGAAACTGAGGTCCAGAGACGTTAGGATATTTGCCCTGCATCCCACAACTAGGAAGGACAGAATAAGGGCTTGAATCCAGGCCTGCTTGCTGCTAAACCTCATCCCGTTTCTCTGCTCCGTGCTGTCTGCTCAGCTAGGAGGGCACCAGAAATGGTCAGAGCAATTTACGTTGACCTTCAGTGCCATCAAGGGTAAAGGCAGGATGTTGTAAAAGAAAAGCAAACAGAGGTTTTCACTGGGGGACATTGCCGAATGGGGTGAGAATGTGCTGGTCGACCCAGTGCTGTGATTTTGCCTGATTCAGAAGAACCAAAGAGTGCAACTTTCCTCAGGGGGACATGATTCCCAGAATCCCCACTGCCAGTGACTCCCAGAGTAACTCCCTATGTTTATTTGGGGCCAAGGTGTGAAATGAAGCCTGGACGTCTGTGCAGTATTCACAGGCAGAAGTGCCACAGAAGATAGGAGGGCACTTCTGGGGCTGAAGACTAGGCCACATTGGTGGCCTTTCTCCTTCCACCCCTTCCAAGAGAGCCCTAACCACTGGCCGTCACGGGGGTAGGAGGAGAAGAAAGCTAAAGAGGGAGAGAGCTCTGTAGAGTTGGGAGAGGCTCAGCAAGATGTACTGAGATGAGACTCAAACCCAGGCTCCAGGCTGACTGCTTTCTTTCACAGCTTTCTAGCTCAGACAACTGATGAACAAAAGTGGCATCCAGTGTTTATTCCAAGCCCCTTTTATCACAAATGCAGAGGAAATTGATTCAGGGAGAATCAGGGAACAGCAGAGTTGGTGAGAACAGGAATATAAGGATTTATCAGCCCCTTCTCCAGGAGCTGCCTAATCGCGTGGCAGACTCACAGAGGGAACTGGGGATGGGCTGGGTAATCAGGGAGGCTTCCTGTAGGAGGTGGTTCGCCAGACATGTTGCACTGAGATGCACCTGGGATGGCCACTGCCTGCTGCCGCAGTGAGACTGGTCATCCACATCTTTAGATCCCGCAGCCAGACTGGTCTCTCTTTTTGTTACCCAGAAACCTGAAGGAACAAGATAACAAGTAAGGGTGGGGGGAGGCGTCTTGGAAGCAAGAACAGAAAGAGCATGGCCTGGGAGTCAAGAGTCCTGGGATGGAAGCCTGGCTCTGCTCCATCTCATGTGTCACGGTGGCCTTGTTGATTTTCCCCTGGGGCTCTCGGGCCCTGTGTGTGCAAAATAAAGGCAGTGGACCAGATCGTCTCTCAGGCCCCTTTTGGTTCTGGGAGGTCCCCATTCTGTGGTGTGTCCTCATAAAAATACACCTATCAAGGATGAGCAGTCCACATCGTGTCCAGGAGATGGTGCAGTCAGTTGGGAGGAAGACACCCACAGAAGGGAGCAGTGGGCTGGTCAGGGCAGGCTGGTGACCTTCTCAGGACAGGTGGTGTTGGACAGGGCTCTGAACCATGAGACAGGCTTTGTTAGATGAGGGATGTTCATGACCGAGGAGGTAGCCCAAGCAAAGGCACAGAGGAAGAGAGAGCGACATGTTTTCTGGAAACAGTGAAGAGTCTGCAGAATGGGACCCAAGCCACTGGGTGTTCTTGGCCTCTTCTTTCCCCTGGTGTGGCTCCGCTTGACCACTGGACTGCAAGCTCTGCCTGGGGCCAGAAGCCACATTGTCACTGCCGCATCCCCACAGTCTGGCACAGGGACCGACATGGAGCAGCATGTAAAAAACACTGTTTAATGAAGGAAGGAATTTCTCTGCATCTCAACACCTAGCTGCATTTAGCCAGATGCCTTTGTTTGAATGAGTAAATGGGCAAAAGCTGAATTCTGCTAACCTTTCAAAACATTCACCCGAGAGAGGCAAAGAGCTTATCCTTTGGAAGTCTGTGGCTCCCTGGATATCCCACATGGTTTGGGAACCTGTCCCTGGGTGTCAGCTCTCAAGCCATTCTCAGATAGATCCTCAGGGCTTTGGGACCGAGGCTGTGCTATATATGTATGTATGAATTATTTTATTATATATTTCTTCCCCCGCTTTAATTGTTGCTGAGCTCATGTTTTATTTTAATTAATGTTTTAATTTAGTACATGCGCCATGAGGCTCTTTCTCCGAGGGTATAATTAAGTTAGAAAAAATTGGCTACTCTAGGACTCGAGGCTGGGAAACCAAGGCTCAAAAAGTGTGGGTTTGTGGCCCAAAGTCATTCGGAAAGTTAGGGATGCGTTCAGGAGGAGAAGGGTCTTTAGGGAGTCCCCTAAGATGTCATCAACCCCTGTCCATTTGAGCAAAGTGAGAGAGGAGGGAATGATACTCGTGGAGAAGCTACTCCATGCCCAGGGCTGCGCCGCAGATTATACGCAATGTTACATAGCATCCTTTTACCCTTCTAACAGCCCCCACACAGCAGTTTTTCTTTTCTCATTTCACAGATGAAGAAGGTGAGGCTTGGAGAATTAGCAGCCTCCTCAGATTCCAGCAAATTGAAAAGAGTAAAGTCAGAATTTGAACCTATGTCAGTCTGTTCTCTAACCCTGGGTTCGTGTTATCAGAGCACAGTTTTTTTATTTATGAGTACACAGAAAATATTAGGCAGTCACCCTGGAGCAGTTCACGGGGATCCTCTCACTAATCTAACCAAGAAGGAAGAGGCTCTCCGAAGCCTCCGATAGAACGAATTCCTCCGGTAATGTTCGAAGTGAACTTCAGTTACATTGTTGAGAGTAGCTTTTAACGCTCAAAATATTTCCATGACGCCCACTACCGTGATCAGCACCACCTCTGCTATTACTACTAATAACAGCAGTATATAATATTCCAAGCACATTATACAGCAACTCTAGGAGGAGGTTCTACTCTTATCCCCCGTTACAGATGAGATTCATGACAGCTCACATGTGTTCAGAGATCACCAGTCTTTCAAAGCTAGTTCCCATCTTCTCATATCATTGTCTCTGAGGACATCTGGATGGGAAATCTCTGGGCTCAGACGTGGTTGGAATCTCAGCCCCATGTCTTCCTGGATGTGTGTCCTTCATTGATTGACTTTGCATTTCATGGTTCCCATTATGGCTGTTCCAGAGGCTGGGAACATGGAGATGGCCCTAGCTCTCATCCTGCCAGGCAGCTTACATCCTACCAGGCAGAAACAGGCAATGGACAAATGAAGGAACACATAGAAAAAGGAAATAGCAGGTAATGATGAGTGCTTTGTGGAAAACTCAAAAGGGGTGATGCTAGAAATTGCCTGAGGATGTTCAGGGAAGGCTATTTGGAGAAGATGATGTCTAAGCTGAGGTCGGGGAGACAAGGAGGAGCCAGCCTGACCAGAGCTGGGGAAGGATTCACGGGCAGTGGAAACCACTGGTGAAGGCCCCAAGGTAGGAAGGCTTCTCTCCGCCATTTTCTTACATTTCCAACATTTTCTTGCATTTCTTTTTCAGGGCACACTCACCACCATGGGTGATTTTATGTTCACTTGTGGGGCTATTTCATTCGTATTCACCTCTCCACTGACTGTGAAGTTCAAGGGGGCAGGCGGCCAGGTATATTTTGTCCGTTATAATAATCACAGGATCCAAAAACAACATCTGGCTCAGAAATATTTGCTGAATGAATGAATGAGTTACTGTTCAAAAAATGCTATTCCCAAGCCCCTCTCCCTTTTGTAAACTGTAAAGTGCAAGCCCTTGACACTCGACAAAGAGGAGACAGAACCAGAACACAGTGCTTACCTCCTGTGTGGAAAACTCTTTCCACTTGACCAAAAATGTCTGCCATGTTTCATTCATTCGAGACGTGTGTTGAGTGCCTACTATGTCCCTGACCTTTCACACCCGAATCCGAGTGGGTAAGGAGCCCATGTTGCGTTATGTCCATTTCTCGGGGTGGAGGGGAATGCCTCAGGCAATTATGTGGCCAAGGTCATTGATCTTCTAATGCTGCAGTGATACTTTTCCCTGTCACTTGACCTATTCCAGTTTTGTCCCCTCTCACAGATCTGTCTGGGGATGCACTTCCTAGAGCTTGCTGGGGTGCAGGGCTTAAGGGAAGCTTGACAGGGAGCCTGCAGACCTGTTTCCTCCAAAATGTCCAGCACTTTCATGGTGCCTGTGACACGGAGTGTGCTTGATAAATACATTTCCTGCTCCCCCCAGGGACTCACACCTGCACGGGAGAATGTGCAGACACCCCTGAGCCCCCTTTGCCCTGCAGGCCTGCCCCGCACTCCTCATTGAGCTGTCCTATGAAAACAGTAAGGACACCAGCATGTCATGGTCTCTTTGGTCCTTTGTGCCCCCAGGGGACTTGGGTCCCTACATGGCAAGGCCATCTCTTTCCCACACAGGGCTCAGCACATAAAAAGTCCCCAGTAAGTGTCTGTGGAAGGCATGATTGAAGGAGGCTCGTGTGCTTCGGGAGGGTGTACAGGCCGGAGCGTGTTCCTTTTTTTTTTTTTTTGCTTGCCTTGCCGGGTGCTGGGCTCCCTTGGGGTGGTAACCGGTCTTGGCTGCACCTTCCAGAGCGCGTTGTGTCGCAGGTCTGCCGCAGCTGTGTGTCTGGCATGAGCCCGCATCCATCGCTGCAATTTGTGCGCGCTGAAGCCATTTAATTAAATGGGATGGAATTGAATCTGCGAGGCTGTTATCTCTGATACTGTGTTCTGCGCACACCCGGCTGCGAGGGAATCCACGGGAGGCCTGGGAGCGGCTCCCCACTCATTCCGGGTCTGCTCTCCCACCCCCAGCGCAGATGGCGCCGGGAAGTGGCTGAGATTTTGGGCACAGATCTGAAGTCAGGGGTTCAAAGCCCCTCCATGCGTGCATCCCCACCCCTCCCCGGTCGGTGGGTCTGAGCCACCGACAGGCCTGTGCCTCTCTGCAGGAGGCAGGCAGAGCCCTGGAAGCTAATTTTGCTGAGGGGAACCTTGCCAAGCCAGAGCAAGCTCTTGTTTGCCTAAGTTTGCATCAATAATTAATCCAACCTGGTTTTACACAAGGCTCGACATAAAATTATTAGCTGTGAGAGCTTTTCCTGAGCTAGTCCCAGAAGAGGGCTATCACGAGCCCAAGAATTGACCACCCATGAGAGATGGGATGGGCGGCTCGGAAAGCCATTTTCATTTTCCTATTTCACGCTCCCTCCATGGCTCCACTGGGGCCTCTGCTCCTGCCAGCCAGGGCGTTCTGAAGTCCGGGGTCTTTCCCCTGCTCAGATACCTTCAGTGGTTTCCCACTGTGCTCCTAATTCAGCACCGATTCCCACTGGCATTTCCTGTTCCCAGGCTTGCTCTCCGTTCCCTCTCCATTACAGCCAAAGGACCTTAACCCACCATCCCTTGTTTCCTTGGCTTGTGCTCCTTACTCACATTTATGTGGCTCGAACTCTTATACATCCTGCAAGGCTGAAATCCAATGCCACCTCCTCTAGGAAGCCTTTTCTGATTTCTCCAAGGATCATCTTTCTTCTGCCTTCCAGAGGTCTTTGTTTTGAAAGGTAACCTGTCTGTCTTGTGCTATGTTATCTGCGTACGTGTCTTCATTTCCAAGAAAGGGTGTGTTTCTCGCGGGAAGATACGATAATTCATGATGGAATGTCACTCAGTGTGGGGCACTCGCGGCTGTAACCAAGGCAAGTGGGCAGAGCTGCGCTCACTCTTTCGTCCCCTGAACTGGATTCTTAGTCTTCCTTCCCAGAGTGGCTAACAGCACCGATAGCGTCCCAGTCATGTGCATTTGAAGCCTTCTTTTTGACTGTATTTTTTTCTTCTTCTTTTCCGTCCAGATGGTTTCCCACCAGAGCCCTGTTCTCCTGCTCGCAACCACCCAATCACCCAACAGGCACGCATGGGCTCATTTCTCACTCCTGCCCAACCTGCCCCAAACCCCAAGGAACTTCCTATTGCGGTTTAAATATCCCCTGCTCTTCAAGCCCTCTGGCAGTCTGCCCTGTCTAGAAGGCCCTTCCAGCTTCCTTACCCACTGCCCCCAACCCTCTACCCCATCCCTCAAGAGTCACCTCGTCTGTGAAGTCAACACCATTTCTCCCTTTGCAGAATTAAGGGACCTCCTCTTTGCTCCAACAGCACATCACTCCTACCTTGATATCAGCGTCTATCCTCCCCTGCGCTCTGCCTCCGCACCTGATCCTTCTGATGGCGGGAGGGGAGTGACCCTGTCTTCTTTGTTTTTCATCCCCTCCCCCTAAGGTCTAGCCTAATATTTGGCCTGCAGAGGGAGCTCAGTAAATATTTGTTGAATTATTAAATAAATATTCAAGAAGTTGGAAATTAGAGAAGGCAGCCCTTCCATCCACTGGGCTAGGAGGAGACTGCTACTGTTACTGTTGTTGTCTTGGTTGCTATCGTTTTCTGCCATCCAAGAACACACAGGCTTCACTCACCTTTCTCAGGTCCTCAGGCAAGTTCATATTTCAAACATTCCATCTCGTTGTCCCCCCAGAGCACATTCAGACTTCTCAGATCAGCTGTCCTAATATTCTGTTTTTAAATAAAGTCCCTTCCAAATGCTCTTAAATGCCTGCTGGATTCTCAGTCCTGGGTTGGACTCTGGGAGGGGTACTCAAAACAACGTAGTTGCTGCACAGGGAGAAGATCACCATCTGCTTTGGGGACAGAGCAAACACAGACTAGCATGAAGCAGAGTGTGTCTAATAATGACGCTTCTGACCATAAAGCCAGTCACCAAAGGCAGCCTTTCTGGTAATAGAGCTATAACCATACACCCCTTTTTAGCAGTCAGCAGTAACAAAAGAGCCTCTAAAGTGGGAGAAATAAATCATTCTGTTTAGAAAGGCATCATGGAGGTGGTAGTTGGTTGAGCAAGATGGATCGAAAGTGTCTGCATTTTCTCTGCCGGGTGGCCAGCACACCTTTTCACCAGAAACATTTCCACTTCCACTCCTCATACAATCCCAAATGCCTTCTCTTTTCCTTCCAATAAATCTCCTTTTGTTTTCCCGGAGACTCTCCTGCCAGCCTGTCAGGAAGTCTGCACAAAATAGTGTATTTCTGTCAAGAGTTCCATGTGAAGTGTTAACCATCTTTTGAACACCAGAGGCAGTTGAGGCGGTGTGTGGGGACACTCTTGTCGCCACGACGCCTGTTTACTTCCTTTTTCTGGAAGCTGGCTCTGAGCCGGCTCAAGCCTGCTGATTCAGCTGCAGACAGGGAGAGGGGCCATGGTCCTGTTCAGCTTCTGAATGGTCCCCGCAGAGAAAGCCTTGGAGATGAGAGGGTGCCCGAGGTCCTGCTCTTCTGTGACACCCCCCATCCCACCCAAGCAATATTCCCACCTTCGAGCCCCTGGACGGCACCATGCAAATGCGTCAAGGTGAAGGGCTTAAGCTAAGCTGCTATGTGTCCTTAGGCTAGGTACTGCACCTCTGAAGTTTTCCCATCTGCATGAAATGGGAGTAGATAATCCCTAGGGTGCCTTCTGGGTCTGTCATTCCATCATTTCATGAATCTATAGCACCTAAAACTTGCTGAAAATGTGATCCTTTCTTGGGGATCCAAAGTCAATGGAAAAAGAAATGGTGTAGGTAATTCAAAGACCCAGGAGGGGCATTCTTTTAGGGCAGTAAAATAACAATAATAATAAAATCTAGGATCAAAGTGCTTTTCCATCTCTTATTCAATTCTCCTAACAGTCCTGTGGGGAGAGAGCCAGATACACAGAACTTTTCATTGGGCCGTCAGAGCCTCTGTGTACAGATGTTCAGGTTGTGCACTGCACAAGGGCGGTATCTCTGAGGAAACGTCATTCACATTAGAAATAAAGACTAACTTCTCTGAGTGGGCGTGCATGGTCATGAAGAATCAGGCCTCCCAGCTGGCACACCAGGTTGGGCACACACCCAGGGGAGCCCACACACAACACATGCGGTGGGCAATATATATGTTTACAGCTTCCCCTGTCTTGATCACCCTTCGCATGACTCCCGAGAGCACCTGCCTTTTCTCTTGGAGACCTGACTACACTTCCCTGATGAGGTTGGGGGCTCGGTGTATTCTCTTAATGGTATGCGTGCCTGTGTCAGGCAGGGTGGGAGTGGATGAGGTGTGTGTTTGCCCACTGACCCCTGAAGGCTCCCCTGGGCCAGAGCCAGGCCAAGCCAAGGGACACACTCACACCATAGCTGCAGCACCCAATTCTTCATGGGACACACACACTCTGGCCTTCAAATTAAGAAGCTGGGAATCTGGACTCTGTGCTGGTGAGTTTTAGCCAAGGGGACAGATTAAAGTCAGAGTCAGAGCTTTCCTTACCCTGGTCCTGGCCCCTCTCTTCCCATCCTCCACCTCCCCCTTCTTTACATGGGGGCCACGTCAGGGGCACCAAACGTGGCTGGAGGGGCCATCTGCCCACGGGCCTGCTGTGCCAGAGCCAGACTGCTTAAGGTTGCTCAGGTTAATATGCCAACATTTTAAAATGTTGCTGAAGGTAGGGCGTCTTTCTCTAATTTATCCAAAAGCACGGCACAGGCCAGTGGTGGGCACACAGACTGAGGTATATGCATGGGGTTCTCCTCTGACTATCTTTTGCTGCAGACGCCAAAAGCACCTTCCCAAGATACAAGTTGGATCATGTCACTCAAACACCTTCTATGGCTCCCTATTGTCTATAAGAGGGCTTTGCAAAGGTGGAAGAAGAAGGGCATATTTCACAATTGCATGGTGCACCTTATTAAAATATACATTTCCAGGTTCAACAGCAGATGTCAAATATTGAAAGGGATGTGGAGGGGGAGAGAGGTAGAGAGGAAAGGCAAGTGTATTTTTAAATTTCTCCCCAGGGATTTGAGACACCACCCTGACTGAGAAACACCATCCTTAGGGATGCTATTTAGACCTTCTCATGCCATTCAAGGCTTCCTTCCTCTCTTTCTATCTTTCCATCTTTCTCTTTCTTTCTTTCTTTCCATCTTTCTTTTTCTTTCTTTCTTTCTTTCTTTCTTTCTTTCTTTCTTTCTTTCTTTCTTTCTTTCTTTCTTTCTTTCTTTCTTTCTTTCTTTCT
>NC_058415.1:79264041-79342562 GCF_002201575.2 Neomonachus schauinslandi | reverse complement strand
TCTTTCTTTCTTTCTTTCTTTCTTTCTTTCTTTCTTTCTTTCTTTCTCTTCTCTCTTTCTCTCTTTCTTTCTCAGATTTATTTATTTGAGAGAGAAAGAGAGAGGTGGGCAGACAGAGAGAGAGAGAATCTCAAGCAGACTCCCCACTGAGCATGGAGCCCAACATGGGGCTCGATCCTATGATCCTGAGATCATGACCTGAGCCGAAACCAAGAATCGATGCTTAACCAACTGAGCCACCCAGGCGCCCCAATTCAAGGCTTTCTAAGAGTAGTCTGAGCCTAATTTCCCAGGTTCTTCTCTTGCCATTCTCCTTCACACAGCCCATGCTCCAGATCACACTGGCTTTTCCCATTATGTGGACACCATAATTCAAATACCACCACCCCTGTCCAGCCTTTCTTGATTCTCCAGTGCAAACGGCTCCCTTCTTCCTTTGTGCCTCCACATTCCAACTAGACCAGAGTTGAGACAGCGTACTTCTGGGGTAGAAGTAATACTACCACATTGCCCAATGAGGTAGCTCCTTGGCTTGAGTTTTTTGGAGGAAAGAAGAAAGAGGTGTGTGTGTGTGTGTGTGTGTGTGTGTGTGAGTTTGCATGTGAGTATCTATGTGTGTGTGTGCGTGTGTGCATGCGTGTGTGTGTTTGCATGTGAGTATGTATGTGTGCGTGTGTGTTTGTGTGTGTGAGTTTGCATGCGAGTATGTATGTATGCGTGTGTGTGAGTTTGCATGTGAGTATGTATGTGTGCGTGTGTGTGAGTTTGCATGTGAGTATGAATGTCTGCGTGTGTGTGAGTTTGCATGCGAGTATGTATGTGTGCGTGGTGTGTGAGTTTGCATGCGAGTATGTATCTGTGTGTGTGAGTTTGCATGCGAGTATGTATGTGTGCGTGTGTGTGAGTTTGCATGCGAGTATGTATGTATGTGTGTGTGTTTGCATGCGAGTATGTATGTGTGTGCATGCGTGTGTGTGTTTGCATGCGAGTATGTGTGCGTGTGTGTGTGAGTTTGCATGCGAGTATGTATGTGTGTGCGTGCGTGTGTGTGTGTTTGCATGCGAGTATGTATGTGTGTGCGTGCGTGTGTGTGTGAGTTTGCATGCGAGTATGTATGTGCGCGTGTGTGTGCGTGTGTAGGCATCTGCATGGGAGGGAAAAACAAGGGGAAAGCAGAATGGCAGGGTAGCCTCTGCCCCTGCTGTCAGCAGAGGTGACTGGATTTGAGTGTTGATGGAGGGATGCCGGCTGGAGCTGGAGTTGGAGCATGCCTTATGAGACCCCCGAGGCAGTGAGACCCCGGGGCAGGAGCAGCCTGGCTCTGGGTCCAATGCACAGCCCCTTCTAGAGGTGGGGGAAAGGATTTCTCCTGCCCCTGCCGCTTGGCCCCAGAGGTGGACCTTGGCCCCCTAAGCTGAGCTGGGTGCCGTTGGCCACTTCGTGGGTGGGTGGCTTGGCTTCTCCTGGCGTAAAGGGAAGAACTAAGCAAGAGATTGAGTCTGTACACTGGTTTGGGACCCCAAAGGTGCTCCGTGAAGGTGTTTCCCTTCCATAGATGTCACACTGCCTGTGGCAAAAACTTGAGACAATTCTGTCTTGGAAACCCGGCTGTCATCTGAGTTTCTCCAGGCATGATTGTTTCCATACATGCCCTGGTTACGCCTGCTCATAAACATGATAATAACTGCTAACATTTACTAAACACCTACTGTGTAGCCACCCTTTATATGTATCTCTATTTGATGCTTATGATAATCCTGTGATATGTTATTATGCAGCCCATTTTACAGAGGAGGAAAAGGAGGATTAGAAACACACACCGTGGGGATCATACAGCTAGAAAGCGGAGGGAATGACATCCAAACCCAAGTAGGTGGGACTGTAATGTTTCCTCCATGCTATGCAGGCAGCTGATCTCCTCTGTCTGCAGGCTGTTACTGAGTTCCTACCCTGTTCTTACCTGGCACAAGGCAATGCTCAGATCCGGACCCAGAGTTACTAGGCTCCGTGCACTCGTGCCATGGTGGTTAAGGACTCAGACCCTGCAGCTGGACGCGCCTGACATGCATCACATATTAGCTGAGTGACCTTGGACAAGCAGCTCAACTTTTCGGAGCCTGTTTCCTCATGGCGTTGTGTTGGGGATTAAATAAGGGGATGTATTTAAGAGTTTAGCGGACTGCCAGGCATAGAGCAAGTGTTCAGTAAATGAGAACTCTTCAAGTCAGTATCTAAGCACATCTAAGCATTTGTGGGGGACACACCATGTGCTAGGTACAGTATCTGTTCCTTGGATGAAGACTGTGTTGTAATGCATGTATCCTAACGACTTAAACTCTGCCCTTCCTCCCTTCCTAGTCTTTGCAGGAGCGGAGAACTTTCCCTCCCCCGAGACCTGTGGGGAGCTGCTGCTCTTATTTATCATGTAGGAAGCATCTGCTCTTTGGTGAAATATCACCCTCGTGAACAAACACAGTGCGGGCATTTGACCTTTCTCGATGAGCGTTGGCTTCTTTGCTCACCGCCAGGAACGAAGCAGATTCGAGGAGGAGACGTGTGTCAAAGGACCTTTCAAAGGGGTCACCAGATGGGTGCCTGGGTGATGACCCCGGGACTGAGAAGAGCTGTCGAGATGGATTGGCTGCTGCAAATTAATAAACCTGATCCTGTTATTCCGATGGGCCAAGAAATCTCAACGTCTGCAGGTGCAAACTCTGGAAACGAAGTCGGCCTGGTAGGTGCTTAGAACGCATGGGCTATGTAGCCCCCGCCGCCTCCCTTTGGTCTCCCTCTTGTGCCCTCGCAGTAGCAGTTGACATCTGTCAGGCAGAGCCCAGAAGACATAGCTGGCCAGAGCCTGCCAGGTGAGTCTGCAGGTGGCATCTGTGAGCCCTCTGGGGTTTGCAGTGGCGTCTCCGAGAAGCCTCCAGGTCCTCCTGGGGCTGGTGATCAGGAGCGGTCTGGGATGGAGGCTGAAATTCCCACAAGGGACATAAGCCATAGTTTAACATAAAACCTTCCAGATGCTGCACTTGGATATGACAGCAAAGTTGTAGTCCCTGGTCACCGCTGAGGGGTCATCTTTGCTGCCGGGATCCGTATCGGGCTCTCTGAGGAATGGATCATTCATGTGAACTGTTGTTCCGATCTCAGGGGCTGTGACTATGACTTGGTTTCCTTCATTCACTAGCATTTACTGAGACCTACTATGTTCCAGGTGCTTTGCTAGGGGCAGGGACACCGAAATGAATGAAACGAAGTCATTGCCTTTGCAGAGCTCAGCGTCTTTAGAGGGTCAGGGTCAGGGTCAGGGGTAGGGGTGGGGAGAGGAGAGATCCAGCACAGGTGGGACAAGGCTGGTGTTACTGGCACAGATAAGAGGAGTGGTTCTCAGACTTGCCCACGGGAGATGGCTCTGTGGTAGGCTCAGGAGCTGCAGGAAAGTCTCGGCTGGGAATTACGAACAAGGGACATGGGGGAGGATAGGGCTGCACCCTTCCAGCACTCAGGATAGGCCCATATTCCTGGGGAGCAGGGCAGAGGAGGCAGTGGGGGTTCAGATTTAAAATGTGGCTTGTGGCTGAACCCCAGACACCCTGGGGAATTTCTCCTGATGGCAGTAAGGGGCCACTGAAGATTTTTGGGTTATGCTTGAGGGCATTTCATATTGTAGCCTTTTATAGGCTGCGTGGAGAGGGGCTTCAAGACCAGAGGCAAGAAGATTAGTCAAGTGGCTACCGCACTCAGGAGGAGGGCTGGAAATTAATTCTCCGAATCTACCAATTTTCGTGGTCACCTGCATGACCCATCTCCAACCAGGGCTCTGGAAATGGATGAGCTGGAGAGGTGGCCGGACCCTTACCATGGAGAATGTAAGGAGGCACCAAATAAGACAGTGCAGACGGCAGGAAATATTTTCAATACTGGAGCTGCTGAAAAGAGTCTGCCTTCTCATTCCTGACCTCTCTTTGTAGCTGGGATCTCAGATTCTGCATATCCATTAAGAACAAACACACAAAAATCAATGCAAACTAGACAGGAGACCTTTCTAGGCTGGAGAATAGAGATGGCAGGTGTCCATTAAGCCCCTTCCATAGCGTGGAATGCAGGGCATGGTGAGCTGTCGGCCAACTGGAACCAACTCAGGTCTCTGCCACTTGGCCACCGGGTAACCTTGCCCCAGTTCCTTGACACCTCTGAGCCTCAGTGTCCTTGTCTGAAAATGGGTGGTCACCATCCTCCAATGTTGTGAGGGTCATGATGTTCTTAGGGAGATATACATAAATTGTCCAATCAATATTAGCTTGTTTTCCTTGTCACTTAAAGGAGCTTGAGGACCAGCTCTTGTTATTACTAAAATACTGCTATAGGAGTGTCCTTTCTCTAGTCCAAATATAACTGCACATGTTGGTCTCTGTTAGGTTACAGTTCTCATGACAGAGGTTGAGTTTTTCAGTGGTCAGCAGTCATTTACACTTTAGTATGAATGAATCCTAATTTACAAGGTGTTAGCTGCTGGAGGCGTCTTTACAGACATCCAGGATGAGCCACTTGTTTTATTCCAGGGACTCCTGTAGTCTAGAGAAGGGAGGGAGGTTCTCAAGGTCTTAGAAGGAGATACAGAAAGAACCAGGATTAAAACTCAGATCTCCTGTGACATGACCGCTAATCTTTCAATTATTCATGATGAAAATTTATTTATCTATTATTTTGATAGCAGGCAGATACTGAGCCTGAAATAGAAGCAAGGAGATGACTGAGAAGGCAAATATTTAATTTGAAGAGGTGAAGCGTGCTATCACAATTTTTGACAGTGTCCTCCTGGTCTTTGGGAACCGTGGAGACGGACCTGCCCCATGTGATTGCAGGATTGCAGCCCAGGCTTCTCACTGGAAGGGGAAATAAGGTCATCTTGAGCCCTGCAGGTGGCCACCTGAGATGTAGAGGAGGGCAGAGGTATGACCCCGGGCAAACTGCCTCAGCACTCGGAGCGTCCGCGTCTTCACCTGCGTGGTAGGTAGGGACCTCCCTGGGACCTGTATGTCCGGGTCTCAGCAGGCTGTGGGTTCGCACATTGCCACATTAACTCTACGTCCTGGTAGCACTGAGCTTTCACCAACAGGGCAACGGGACCTCAACCCAACACAGGGTCTCCCCCAGTTCTGAGGGGTCCTCAGATCAAGGGTGTCCCCACATCCTCATGAAGAAGCCTGTGCGTGTGTTTGCTCTAGACCTTTGTGTCACACCACTGTTTCTGCCGTGAAAACTCCAGATTCCTACCACGGATGCTGCCTCCCAGCGTCCAAGGGCACCTGTCACGTCTGCAGGGCAATGTTGCCCTCCTCTCAGTCCTGTCACCTGATCCCCAAAACAATACTCCTGTGCCCCACGTGCCATTGGTTCCTCAGGAGAGCAGCTCATGGAGTGGTGCCTCTCCCCACGGCCCCCCAAGGGTGAGTTGGGGGTTAGCACCATGGCATCCCTCCACTGCCCTTATCTTTTCCCACCCCCTTGGATTCTTCCTTCAGCCCGAATGACAAAGTCTCCAGAAACAAAGTAGTGCCTGAGCGCGGGCTGTGGAGCCAGACTCCCTGGGTTGAAGTCCCACCTGCACCACACACAAGCTGTGTGACTTTGGGTAGGCTGTGTAACCTCTCTGTGCCTCGGTGTCCTCACCTATAGGAGGAGGTGATATAATAGCTACCTCTTGGGGGTGGAATTCAGATTCAATGAGTGCATTGAGCCTGGCACTTGGTGAGGGGTTAGTACATGTGACTCATTCACAGGCAGATCAACTCACACAAATAGATGCATTCTGGAAAGAAGCACATGTTTTGCTCTACCCGCCATGAGCCCCTGAATCCAGTTGTGATCATTTGTCCAGCCAAGTGTCCCACACTTTACAGGTGTCTGGATAGGACTTGTCAGTGGTACACAACTAGCAGGCTACAGGGTTCTTCTTGGGCTGGGCCAACAAGAGGAAAGTCCCAGGGCCACGTCACAGATCGGACTTCCCGGAAAGGCAAGGCAAGCCTCGGCAGAGAGAAATTTCCAGAAGGAACTGTCAGCTGAGTGCATCTCCCACCAACACTGTCAGTGGCTGAGGGGACAAGTCCTTCATTCCTGGAGGGGGACCCGAGTGGTTCTGCACGGCCGCTATGACAGACCAGGACGGGGGGGTGATGGCGGTCATGTCTGGGGGCCTCTCACGAAGCATCCTTCCAGGCATGCAAGCAAACTAGACTCAAATTACTCAGCAGGGCGTGTGCTTCTCTTTACAACTGACTCTGGCCTGTCGCCATCCTACCCTGTGTCTTCTTCCTCCCCCCACGCCCTGCGCTTCACCTGCAGAGAGCTTCCCACGGATCGTCCCTCGTCCTCCGTGACCCCTGTGGGACTGCACACCCCCTCCTGAAGTGCCCTTCCACCCCCTCTCCTCATTCTGCGAGAAACATCCCCAACCTTCCAGGTCCAGAGCAAACATCACTTCTTGGGTTCCATCACATCTTGCACATACCCTTCACATTCATTCATTCTGTCACTCCACAGAGATGGGTCATGAATCTAGAATGTTCTGGGCTCTGAGCTGCCACTCTCCATCCCTTCCTAAAACACATACCAGACTCCCCTGCTAGGCAAGGCAAGGGCCATGCTTGACACGTGTCACCCTAATGTCTGAACCTCTGGTCTAATGCCTCGCACACAGTAGGTGCTTATTAAACACTTGCTAATACATGAATGAATGCAGTAAATTGGAGTTTGGGTCAGTTGAACTCCCAGAATCATTTTGTTTTGAGCCTAGCATTCTGTGAGCCCGCTCCAGGGAGTGATCTGGCCTCCCTCTGGCTCCTTGCCAGTCAGGATGGTGCCTGGGGACAGGAAGACATTCATGAAGGTCATTTTGGGGGAACAAATAAGCTGTTCCAGGTCTTAGTCTCCCAGGCTAATGCTGTCAGAAGAAGGGACCCGACATTGGTTGAGCTCATACTTTGCGCCTGACGCTGTATCTCTGGCTGATGGCACAACACTTCACTCCCCATCACCCCACAAAGCAGATCTTCTCAACTCTTTTCATAGGAGAGCCAGAGAGGCCAAAGGACTTGCCCAAGGTCACACAGTTAGGAAGCCACGGGCTTGGGCTTTGGACTTGGGCTGGTCCACCTCCAGCATCCATGCTTTTCCTGCAGTCTGTGCTGTCACTCAAACTTTCCTCCGACAAAAGCTTCCAAGATCTACAAAGCAAGCCCATGCTGAGCTCCGTGAGGCCTCAGACTCCAGGTCCCCCCCGTTCTCCACTGGTGGGGACCCAGCTTCCAAGGGTCCCCTTCACTTTACCCCTCAGAAAACCCCCATCCTCCCACACACTCTGGGAATGAGTCTGCAGGACAAAGGGCTTTGTACCCGAAGGACACTTCTCCAGCTGTCCTTGACTTCCTTCCGCCCTTCTGTCACCCCTCGCCCATACCACCGGTGGGGAGAAATGCCTTTATAATTGAGGGCCCGGTTCCAGCCTCACCTTCTTATACGCCCAGGGAAGGAGAGCAGACGGACTAAATCACCAGTCGGATTAAAGCTCCGTTTGGCTGGAAACGGAGTTGTTTTTGCAAAAGTCCTTCCTTGATTTTTGCACTGTCAGAAGCTGTTTTTAAATTTTATGTTTTCCGGTCTTTTAGCATTCTGCCTGGTTTGCTCTCACACTTTACTGGGCCATTTTCAAACATTACACCTCAGTCCTGCCAGCACCCGGGGGGCGGGGGGGAGAAGGTAGGGGGGAGGTCAGCCCTTCTGGGCTTGGATGGTTGTAGGCAGGAGCTAGGAGGACCCAGGAGCCCCACACCCCGTCCTGGAGCCCCCTGCCCGCACCACGAAGTTGGAGCTGGGCTGTCTCTGTTCTGTGCGCTGCCTCCAAGCGGCCCTCTTGGGGAGGCAGTCTGGCCGGGGCTCAACTGCGTGACCCCTCAGCCTCAGTCACTGCAGGCCACTGACAGTGAGCCCTTGGACAAGGCATTTTCCTTCTCCATGCTTTCGTTCCCTCCTCCTATAATGAGGGGAAATAAGTGTACTCGCTTCGTCAGGTCACTGTGAGGAGTGAGTTTTCACACGTAAAGCACTTGGAACCAGTGAGGCTTATACTAAGGGCTCAGGAAGGTTCAGCGAACACAATCCTAACAGCATTTATTTACCAAGCACTTGCCTTGTATTTTATGCATATATCAACTTGTTTGATTCCTATTCACAGTACTGAGTCTCGGTGTCGACTCCATCTGGCAGAAGAAGTAAATGAACATCAGAGAGGTTGAGTAAGTCCCCTGGCATCACACAGCTGGTCAGAGGGGACCAAAAATGGAAACTGGGCCTATTGGATTCCAGTGTCCGAGGCCCTTGCCCTTTCTACCCTGTGTTAAAGATATTGGGCGACGTGCTTTCTGTCTCCTATGAGAATTTGTGTCTCCAGAGATCCGACTCCTATTCCAGCTCACCTTTGTAATGCCTGTAGCCAAGCATGGGACACTGCTCTGTGGATATTTGTGGAATAAATGAATGGTGTCTGAGAGAAGAGATACCAACACTCATAGAGTTTCTACTGTGTGTCAGGCACTCTGCCGAGCATGTCTTTAAAGTCTCACGGGTGGGTATTATCTTTGTTTTACAGCTGAGAAAGCACTAGAAGACTCTCTTAGCTCCAAAGTTAAGAAAGAGGATTAGATGTTAGATGACCTTTTAATGGCCTTTGCAAAGATACACTTAGAAGAAAATGGAATTTTAATACTGAAAGGAATTGCAGAAAGGCAAAAAGAATGCATTTAGCCACCATGCTCTAGTAGAAGGCAGCGCGGTGGTTAGAAGAGTAGCTTGAGAATCAGACACAACTTTTCCCAACCTTGGCTTTACCACTTTCTAGCTGTGTGACGTTGAACTGGCTGCTCAACGTCTCTGAGCCTCACGTTTCTGTAAAACGAAGCCAGCAAAGTCCTTCCTCTCATTGGTCAGCTTACAAATCTAGATGGAACGTCTGTCATGAGCCAACCCCAGTTCTAGGCACTGCAGACAGAGTGGTGAATTAGCCGGCACCATCTGACTGTCAACAGGGCTTGACACTATTGCAGGAAAGGGACACCAAACACTGCAAACAATACTCACATTTGTAAAGTAGTATCAAGTAATGGTTGGTGTTTGAATCAGTTGATTAGACCGGGGGTGTCTAGGGTGGACAGGGTGGTTTCTTTAGAGTAATGATATTTGACTTGGTCCCTAGATGATGGGAAGGAGCCAGCCATGCACTGTGCGGGGACAGGAGTGCCCCTAGCAGAAGGCACAGCAAGTGAAAATCCTGGGGTAGAAAGTCGTGGGGTTGAAGGACAGGTAGGCTGGGGTAGCTGTAATTGGATGACCAAGCAGGGAGTGGGAAGTGCAGAAGAGGAGATGACCAGGTAGTCCTGGGCCTAGAGACTTCAGCGGGTCACGTGTATTCTACGTGGGGTGCCCTGGGAAGGCCATGCAAGAGTCCCAAGGCCATCAGCAGGCTGGGGGTAATTTTCCAGATAAGGGCTGGTTGTGGCTTAGAGAAGAGTTAGAAACGATGACATGTGCTCAGATTGATCCCCCATCACAACAGTGGTGGTGGAGCCAAGAACACTTAACCGACAGATTGAATGTGGAGTGCAAGGAAGAGAGAACAATTGAAGACAACCCTAGGTTTTGGGCGTGGACCACTCGGGGGGAGGATGGTGCTGCTCTTTATGAAGATGGGGAAGACAGGGTGGAGGGACAATATAGGAATCAGTAATTTTGATTTGAGGAAGTTAAATTTTAGATACCTATTAGCAGACCAGGAAAGATCTACTGGGAATGTACACTTGATGTACAGATTCGGCACAGATGTTTATTTGAGAGAGAGAGAGAGAGATGGCAGTGGGAGAGGGTGAGACCCTCTAGAGACTGAGGAAGGAGAGGCTGGGCAGGATCCCAGACCATGACTGTACTGGGGGTTCTGGGAGAACAGAGGAGCTCAAGGTCAACAGACAAATGGGAAGTCATGTTGGACTTTTACAGAGTGAAGTGATTTCCATACCCAGTGCAATGTGCTCATTGGCTGAACTGAAGAATGTGGAAGGAGGCCTCATATGGGAGACTTGAGTGAGGTGCCCCCAAACTCCCCTCCAAATTACCTTCAATCTCTATCTAGATCCTCCCAACTGTCTGCCTCCAGAAAATGGATGGCTTGGACATCACCTCCATCGTGGGAAGGAAGGCCAGGGAGATGTGTAAGGGGAATGGGCATGTTCACAAGACACCAGTGAGGAGATGAATGGGCGCTGAGTGCCCTCCTGAGCCTTAGCACTCTCTTCATGTCGTGAAGCAGGAAGGAAGAGGAAATGGACACATTTTCGGCTTGTGAACACAAGTTTCACATGCCGGGACCGCCCTGACCACTAGTGAAACGTGGCCTAGACCTTCTGGTTCCCGCCAGTGAGATGAGTGCCTCCCCCTCCCGTGAGGGGAGCCAGCAAAGAGTGGCCAGAGCCACGCATGCTCCTTCCGCACAGCCCCTGCAAGCCCAAGCCGCTGTCTTGTCCTCAACATAATTGCCTTCTGAGCTGGCACAAACAATCTCAAGACCTTGCCCTTCTTTGCTCCTGCTCTTTTCTCTCTCTCTCTCTCTATTGCCAGTAACTTTCATGCCCAAGAAAAAAAAAAAAAACTGGTGGGGAGATGGGCCCCAGGGAGGGCTGTTTAAATAACCGATCCACTTACATGTTTTGCTCCCACCTCAAGGCCTGGATGAGAGAGGTGTGGAATCAGAGCAGTGCATTTCAAGCCACATGATCCAAAATGTGTTTCTTATTTTTAAATTGGGCTTATTTATATATTCAACAGTTACTTTTTATAAATGCAAATGGAATAGCAATGAAAATCCTCTTCTCTTTTTTATGTCTTATGCAGACTCCTCAAAGTTTTGGGAGCCCTGGTTTCTCCCACCCCAACTGGATCATGCTGACTGAATTGGCCCGGGGTCTGCAGGAGGGGCAATGGGTCTGTCTTTACCTAGGCCTGGGGCATATGGTTACCTGTGAACATTGTCAGCCCTTGGAGATCATGCTGACTCTGAGAACTTCCTTCTGTGAAATATCTGACCAAATTCATGCTCTTTGACCTTGAGAAGGTGAGGGAGGCCTAAGGACTTGGATCAGACCGTCTGTCTACTTGCTTAAGGTTAAGGCAATGTCCCACTCAAAGTCAATGGCAGCTTCATTGTCAGAGTCTCTCACGAACTTCATGAATTCACTCATTTAATCCATATGGACTTGGCACCCACAGGTGGTGCTCAGGTAGCAGGAATCTAATGTTACCCAAGGCAGGCTCGGTCCTGGAGTCCATGGGACTTAGAGTCTCATGGATCATGGACTGGCCCAGTAATGCAGACTTGGCCGCTCCATGTCATTAAAGTCAAAGCCCTTCTAACCTGATGCTGTGGAAGGTACGTGAGGAAACACAACGAGGTTGTTTGGTGTATGTCATGGAGTTTTCAACAGGCCTGAGCTCTGTGCTGAAGAGAGCAGGAGACAGAGTAGAAGGTTTGGAATCAGACCTGAGTGTGAATGTCAGACTCACCACAGATGAGCTGGGTGAAGGTTGGTGATCTGTTGCATCCTCCTTGGATGCCAGGTTGCTCATCTTTAACGGCAGGTGTGAAAATACTAGCTGTGTAGGGTTGTGGCCAAGATGACAGGAGAGAGCCTAAGTACAGTGGCTGCATTCAATAGCTCCACGTGTCTTCCTGGGCTTCCTGCAGCACCATGCTGGGAGATTGCTTAGAAACAACTACCTTCGAGGAGCTCCCAGCCTGGACCAGAGCTCCAAGGGGACAGGTATGAGGCCTCCCTAGTTCTCTGCTTTGCCCCCAGTGCTCAGCACCATACCCGGCCCACACTCTACATTCAGTACATATTTGTTACTCACTGACTCAATGGTCATGGGTTTAAAGAGTATACATGCAAGGCAGAAAGTGATCAATCCTTTGGGAGAGGTGCTTGGGGCAGCAAGGGGCAGCTACTGGGTTAGTGCTGGAGTTTTCATGATGACTGCGCTATAGGAAGAGGGAACAGCATTACAGGGAAGAGGATGCTGCATAGTATTGATGGAGCATGAAGTGCAAGGTGGCGGAGGAGGGGTGGCAGAGGTGAGGCTGGAGTGGTAGGCAAGGCTGGTAGGGCATGGAGGACTTTGAACTTGATTCTGTGGGGCTTGATTCAGACATGGTCAGACTTGAATTTTGGGGAGATTGCCTGGGATGGACATGATCAGACTTGAATTTTGGGAAGATCACCTGGAATGGATGGGAGGGATATAAAAGTAGAGGCAAGGAGACTGGTTAGGGAACTGTTCCAGAGGTCTAGGGAGAACATGACCATGGCTTAAGGTCATGGCAGTGGGAATGGAGAAAAGAGGAAGGTCCAGGAGAAGTCAAGGCTGCACAATCTATAGGACTCAGTGGTCAAGCAGTGTCCAGTGCAAGTCTTGGGGCCTAGGACGTGACTGAGGATGGAGGGTAAAGCCCTTGATTTCTGTCCCCACCAAGTGTGAAGGGAAGACTCTTGCATTTCCCAGTGAGGCCTGGGCAGCCCTACAAGAAATTCCTTCTCAGAGCTCTCTGGTGAGGGGCAAAGAACCACTCTGCCATCTCTTTACTCACGGGGGCTGTCAATCTCGTAAACAAAGGTGTTGTCAACCCGCCTTATTGAGAAGTAGTTTAAATTAACCTTGACAGGTGGATTAATAAATAATAAGGCCTGAATGGCTTATAAAGAAATCAATTACACTATAAATTTAAAAAAAGCACGTGCTTGGCTCCAACTCAGTGAAGCTGCAGCATTCTTGAGCAATTCCAAATGTGCCCAAACTCGATTCCAGGCAATGTCATCACTGGGGGGTTTGGACAGGATGCATTCAGTGGCGTAGATTACCATATGTTCTGCGGATGGCTAAGGGACAGCAGCGGGTGAGGACAAATTGTGGAAAACAAGATAATTTACTGTCATTCTCTACCTGTAATGTGCTGCAGGTGATCGGGCCTGCGTCTCTTTCCATAATACCCCTACTTTGCCTTGGCTGGAAGCGACCCAGGGGTCATGTGACCCAGTGGTTCTCAGCCCTTCCAGACTAATATTTTGTGATTCTCCCTTTATTATCATGAAATAGAATTCATAAATTATATAACCCACCTAGACATCTCATTTTAAAAATCCATATAATGCCCGCATGGCAAAGTAAATGAAAAATAAAAAGCAAAGTAATTTATAATAAAAGAATATGTATGTTGATATGTGAATAAGAGGGTATAACTGGACCGGAAGACTTAATAACATTCGGATGATTGCTTGATGGAAGCCGAAGTGACTATGCGGAATTGGCCACTCAAATACATGAGCAGCATGGCCTTCTGAGCTGTGATTTTCTGAAACAGTGGAGATCTGAAGAAAACAGGGAACGATCCCTCCTTTATTTGCAGAGTAGCTGCATTCTTGGAAAATTCCGTGTATTTTAAAATCATACAAAAATTCCTCGTATCTCTATGTGAAATGGAACTAGAATCGAGGCTCAGGTCATGAGAGCAGGCATTTTTTCACTTATGTCCGGTGGGACATTCCAAAATCAAGTCAGGTGTGGTCCAGTTCTTTATCGGGCTGTGCCTTCCCGTGCGCTGCAGGCTATCTGCATCCAAATGGCCCCCTTCCATCTGTTAGGATCACAGAAGTGCCCTTGGAAATGTCCAACCAGTAGAGGTAGAACTGCCCATATGGAGAGCCACAGTTCTAATCTAATCTCCTCGCGTCTGGGTGGAGATAGAAAAGGCTGGAGAAGGGAGGAGACTTGCCAAAGGTCGCCTGCAGGGTTCCTGGTGGAGAGAAGCTGGAATCCAGTCCTCCTGTCTGGCAGCCCAGTACCTTCCCATTGGCCTTACTCTTGCCTGCAAAGGGGTGTAGAGTGGGGCCTCCTCCAGTGCCTTTGAACCCTGGACTGTCCTTTGGCCTAGCGGATGTCCATCTCTCAACCTGTCTGGGATGAATTCTAGGCTTCTGTACTCTGCACCTATTCTTAAAGTGAGTCTCATCTGAATTTCAAGGTATTGCTCTTCCCCCCCCCCCCCACCCAACCCCATTGTCTTATTCTAAGCAAAAGTGGGTAAAGTACTGTGGATAACAATGTGTGTCTTGTGATCTAAGTGGCAAAACCCTGTTTATCTTCCCACTACTTCATAAGGAATTATGGTAGATACAAAGCACACATACTGATAACCCTCAAAGGCTGATCTCAGGGCAGACATAACTAATCTATCTCATCACTTGTACCCATGGGGCAGACATGACTAATCTATCTCAGTATTCATATGCATGGAGACCATCATGGTCTCAGATCCCTTCCTGATTTAGAACTTCAGGCAACCAAGACTGATCTGAACCAGCAGAGAGATTAATAGCTTTGTTCATCTTTGCCTTAGCTAACTGCTGGATGGATAACTGTTTGGAGGGTTTATTATTCTGTAACTCCACATTATTAGGTTCTAGAATTCAAAGATTCTAGGATCTATAACTTGGAGTGTCTAAGATTCTGTGATCTCACACATCATTTTATTGTGTCCACTCAGAAACAGGCTTTCCCACATCCTCCTTGGTCATTTTTAGGAACTACTGTGGCTTTCCTTGTCTTTTTAGTGTTGTATCTGGTGCTTTCTAGATGGCACCCAGAACTCTGACCAATACTCTGCATGACACTGGCCCCTTGAGGCTGAACAAGGGATCCCTTGACAATCCTTGAAGGGATTGTCATTACTACTTTGCAAATGAGTTAACCGAGGTACAGAGAAGGGAAGTGACTTGGCCCAGGCCCCAGAGCTAGTAAATGGTGGAGCAGGTCTCAAGCCCAGCTCTCTTCTAGTCCAGAGATTTCCACTGCACAGGCTGACACAAGAAAGGGAGTGGAAAATCCTGGACCCCCCCGCTGCCCCGCCCCAGCTGCCATTGCTCAATGCGGAGGCTTCAGGGGTCCTGAGGGTTCAGGGGAAGTAGCTCCCCCACCTCCTCCCAGCTCAGCATCTCTCACCAAGACCATTGTGATCTCTTCCCTGCTTCCAGGCTCAGCCCTCCAGTTCATCTGTCCAGCTGGGGAAACTTTTGTAATGGAAATCTGACCACATCACACTTCCTACAGTCCATCAGTGGCTTCCCACTGTCTAAGCATTTCAAAACCCGTACCTTGGAATTTAAGGCTCTGTGGCCCTGAACCACAAACCTCTGCAGCCTCTTTTCTAATGACACACTCTACACTTCAACCATTATGAGCTTTCATCTCTGTATTAGTTTCCTATTGCTGCTGTAACAAATTCCTATGATCTTAGTGGCTGAAGGCACACATGTGCTTCTTTATAATACACATTATTAACTTACGGTTTTGGGGGCCCAAAGTCTCAAATGGGTCCACTGGGTTGAAATCAACATGTCAGCGGGGCTGCATTCCTCTCTGGATAGTCTAGGGGAGAATCTGTTTCCTTGCCTTTTTAGCTTTTAGAGGCTACCCACATTCCTTGGCTCATGGTCCCCTTCTTCCATCTCGAAACCTGGCAGCGGCCAGTGGAGTCTTTCCAATTTTCCATCACTCTGACTTTCTTGCCTCCTCTCTTCTACTTTTAAAGGCCTTTGTGACTATATTGAGCCCCCCCGGGTAAGTGAAGACAGCTGATTAGCAACCTTGATTCCTGCTTGCCTTGTAACATAACATATTCACAGGTTCTGGGGGTTGAGACAGGGACATATGTGGGGGACCATTATTGTGCCTATCACATGTTCCATGTCCTCTCTGGCCTCCATACTTTTGCATGAACTGTTGCTTTTGCCTGAAATGCCATTTCCCCTTTTTACAACAACTAACACTTTTCTATGTTTTCTTAGGACCCAGATTCTCCCTTATAAAGTCTTTCCTGAGCCCAGAGAGTTGGTTATGCCTTCCTCTTTTGTGCTCCTACACACACACACACATACGCACACACACACACACACCATATATGTATAAATATATATATATTTAAATAAATCTAATATAATTTAAATAAATCTATTTAAATAAATCTATCTATCTATCTATCTATCTATCTATCTATCTATCTATATCTCTCTCTATATATATATAGAGAGAGAGACTGTAACTTTGTTATTTGTTCTCTGGATCATGAGCTCCTGCCAAGAGCAACCATGATTTACTCTATTTATGCAGCACCTGTTTACTCCCTGAAACATTATTTGTGTTCAGAAAGGTTTATTGAATAGGAGAATGAATATAGTGGAAGCTGGAACTTGGGAAGGCTGCTATTTTGTATTTATCTAATTAGCCAGTTTGATTTTGGACATCCTCTCATCCCTTCCCCGGGACTCATGTCTCTAAACCATGGGATTAACACCAGGAACTAGAGGAACTGGGTCTTACTACAGTTAGGTTCACGATTAATGCACTGGAAACTTATTTTTTTCATGTTCAAGTCCAGGACTGCTAGGGGGCGGTATTCCATAGAGTTCCCAGGGACCCCTCCACCATCTCTACAGTGTGCCCTTTGACCTCAAGGTCCAAGGAGAAATTCTAACGATTATATTAATGTCACAGAAAGTTGGTAGAAGAGACTTTCAAAAGGGCAAAGGATACCCAACAGCTGTACCGTCAGAGAGGTTTCTGGAAGTTTCCATTCAACACCTGTGCTTACATTCATTAACTCAAATGAAGTCACATCATTCCTAGCTGCAAGGGAAGCTGGGGAATGGAGATCCTATTCTGGGCAGATAAATTTTATTGTCGTGAAAGAAGGGGAGCATGAGTGTTAGGGCATCTCTAGAAGCCTCTGCCATAAGCTCTAATTTCCCCTCACACATTCTGAGATTTCAAGGTGGATACTACAGCTCAAGGATTAAGAAGGTCAAGATGGGCAGGCTGGTATCTGTCATGGATGTATTATGGTATATCATAAAGAAGTCTAGTATTAACATAGAACCCTAGTGAATCTGGAGGAAGGCAGAAGGCTTTCATCTTACGTCTCGATGACCTTGGCCACTATTTACATAATGACCTTCCTTTGTTCCTCTCCATTCTGGCTAACTGATCTGGGATACTTATGTTAAATCACTGGGCTTACAGACCTTGGAGCCATTTACAGCCCCCTATAAATAGGGTGATCATCCACAGGCTTACTTGGGACGGTGCTGGTTTATGCCTGTGGTCCTGGTGAAGTAGCAAGAATGCCCCCTTCCTCCCCCAAGAGCATTCCAGTTTGCATGATAAATTATACAATCACCCTACCTATAAACAGTGCAGCATACAGGAAAGGAAGGGGAATAGTGGCTCATACTTGAACCTCAAGAATATTAAATCCAGAATTCAGTTCTGTTTTGTTTTTTAGGGTTTGGTCCAGTGGGGACGCAGAGGGCGTGGAGTCAGGAAATAAGCTATTTGGGATATCATTCTTCTCAGGACAAAAACCTTATGGGTTATAACATCCATTTGTCTTTTTCTTTCTTTCTTTTTTTAAGCATAAGGTTCTGTCCACCTGCCTAAAAGATCACTTTCTCAGTGGCCTTCTGTGATGATTGGATCTGAAGTTGCCTCCCTACCTCCATTCTCTCCTAGCCTGGTTTCATTTTCTACCTAGAATTTATCTTGTTTATTCATTAGCTTGAATGTTTAGTTTATGTTTTTCTCCAACCCTTCTGCTGCTAAGAATCCAAGCTACATATGATCACAGCACTTATTTTGTTCACTTTGTGTCGCAACTATTTAGGACATATTATCTATGAATAATAGATAATTAATGGATGGCCGGATGGTTGGATGAATGTAGATGGTTAAAATAGCTTGTTGGAAGGTGGAAGAAATTGGGAAGAGATCTAGAAGCCACTGAGGTTTGAAACTTATACAATGTTTCTAAAAAGCTTCTCTGCAAGGGACTAAGATGTGCCTTTGCCGGTTTCCATGACATGGGACAGATCACATGGGCAATGAAATCCACAAAGACATTGTCAATCAGAAGGGGCCAGAGCTTCAGGGCAAGACGGCTGCTGGTGGATGGAACATCTGCCACTCATTGTGTGTTCTTCCAGTGCTATTGTATTAGTTTCATAGGACTGCTATAACAAAGTACCCCAAACTGGGTGGCTTAAAACAACAGAAATGTATTCTCTCATGGTTCTGGAAGCTAACAGCCCAAAATCAATGTATCAGCAGGGCCAGGCTCCCTCTGAACTCTTTAAGGGAGAATTTTTCCTTGCCTCTTTCTAGCTTCTGGTGGTTGTTGGCAATCCCTGGTGTTCCTTGGCTTGTAGACACATCACTCTGTCATCACATGGCCTTCTTCGTGTGTGTGTGTCTGTTTCCAAATTGTCCTCTTTGTGTAAGGACACAGGTTACCAGATTAGCGTCCACCCGAATCCCATAGAACCTCATCCAGAGCTTGGGTTTTCTCATCTCTAAAATGCGAAAATAAACTTCTACCATTTTTCTCATTGATTATGAGAATAGATAAAGATGAACTTTAAAAAAACTCCAAAATCTCCTGCACATATAAATTGTGAATATTAAGAGGAGGAAAAGTAGTCTGTGGTTTTTAGTTAAAACAATAGTATATACACAAGCAATTTGGTTTGTATGATCTGAGGCTCAGAGAGATTAAATCGCAATATTTAAGGTAACACAGCACTTATCACAGGAGAATAATCGTGCTGACTCCCATTTTTTTTTTCTCGAGATTTTGGTTCTGGCTGTTCATCCCTCAAAGTGAGATAACTGAGCCCTTCTGTCTCCTCCAGCTGCTTCCTCCCACCCTTCTTTGGGTAGTGCTGAGGACAAGCAGGAGGCTTTGCCTTCCAGGCAGCAAGGCTGTTATGAGTTCATGGGAAATCTGTTTGTAGTTTACTTTATCACAGAGCGACGGGAGAACTGGCCTGCCTGGAATACGAAGGAGCCTGAAGCTGAGAGCAGGGAACCTGAATCCTGTCCAGCCCAGGGAGAGAAGGCAGCCAGGGCCAGGGACTGCCACCAGCGATGAGGAGCAAGGTGATCTCTTGGGGTCACACAGCCCAAGGCAAAAGAAGATCTGGAGTCACTGATACACGCATTGCTGTGTGTGTGTGTTCCCTGCTTTGTCTGGTTTCTCCCTGATGACTGGGATGTTTCTCCACCCATCCACATGTTTTAGTTTTCAAAGCCTTTCACATGCTGCATTCTGTGTGCTCCTTACAACAAACCCAAGAGGAGGTTGGTTTTATTCTCCCCATTTTGTAGGTGGGGAAACTGAGCCCCAACATGAGAAGGGACAGCAGAGCTGGGATAGCCCAGGGCTTTCTTTACCACATGGCAGCTTATGCTACTGTCCCCATGGCTCTCCTGGGGGTGCCCTGCAAGCCAGTTAAGATGATGCTCCCCTCTCCATTGTGGTCCCCAAACTTGGTGCCAACAGTCCCCCTCTCCGTTAATGCTTTGCCTTTCCTTCCAAACTAGTCCCCTGAGTTCCACAACCCGCTTTAGTCTCCCCCTTCTCTGAACGAGGCACTACACAATCTTCATGAGATAAGGAATTATCCTCATCTTGTGTTAGTCCTGTTTCTAAAACTAGAGGTTAATGTGCTTGAGAGTAGATATTTAATAATGCGATGATGCATTTTTCCAAAGCACCTGGTAAGGGGGCTGAGAACGTGGTAGATGCTCAATAAAGTTCTGGGGATGGGTAAAACGAGCAATGGTAAGGGCCTTTTACTGAGTGCTCATGATAGTAGGAGAGGAGATATTAAGAAGCAATGAGTGCTAAGGATGGGTGATGGTTGAGGGAGAGCAAAGAAATGCCAACTAGGGGTGCCTGGGTGGCTCAGATGGTTAAGCGTCTGCCTTCGGCTCAGGTCATGATCCCAGGTCCTGGGATCAAGTCCTGCATCGGACTCTCTGCTCCTTGGGAGCCTGCTTCTCCCTCTGCCTCTCTCTCTCTCTCTCTCTGTCTCTCATGAATAAATAAATAAAATCTTTAAAAAAAAAAAAGAAATGCCAACTAGATGTGCATAGCTCCTACCTACAAGGTCGGGTGAGCAGCATTCAGGAATAGGTAGGGGCATCACCCAGGCTATCATATATAATCTATAGAATTGTATGATGAATTTGCTGCTATTCCCACTATTAGAGGAGAAGGAACAGAGTCTCAGAGAGACTAAGTAACTTACTTGAGACCCCATGGTTTGAAGCTGGACAGAGCCAGGATCTAGACTCGATTCTGTTGGCTTCCAGAACATTTTTCCAGAGGGTTTTCTCCAGCATCAGTTTAAGAATGTCATCTTGCACACAGTAGGTACTCAATCAATGCTTACTGAGTGACTTTGACTCTCACAACAGTTCTCAGAGAGACAGGGCAGTGGGTGGGAGCATGTTTATTTGCACTTGTACTGGAGCCCCTGGGAACCCAGACTCCAGGGAGGGGCTGCAGAAGGTGTAGGCGGGGTTTGGACGGAATGTTCCCCCCGGCCCCTTGCCCTGCACTGGGCTGCTGCTGATTCAGACAGAGATGGTGCCGGGAGGATGGCACCTGGGGAAGCCAGGGGCTGGGGAGGGAGTATTGCATTTCAGCTCAGCATTTATATTTCCCCAGAGCGGATCCCACTGCATTTCAGGACCAGTGTAAAGCACTTAATTGAAATCCGTAATTCTAGCCCTCATTAATAACAGATCTTGGGAAGCAGAGAGCCTCATGACCATTAGTGGGGAGTGTGATGCAGGCACAGGTCCCTGGTTCATTTTACAGTTGATTAGAGTTGAGTTAAACTTTGCCCTGCTTGTAAGTTGTGTATTTAATATGAGAAGTTGGCAATATGTGACGTTATCAAAATACCACAGGTGCATTGGCAGGCCTCCAGCCGGCATCGCTCATCCTAAGCAGCATGGCGACCCCGCAGAAACGGGTCTGGGATGCCGTGGCACAAGAGGGATAATGCGATTGAACCTAATCGGTCCCAAGGAAACGAGAGACCTCCCTTCATCCACTGACTGCAGATTCTCCAGGATCCTGTACTGCAGGTGAGCTGGCGGCAGCGCCCCCTGCTGGCAGAAGCTACCTTGGTCCATGGTTGTGACCTGATTTGGGATCTTGTCTTTCCTAGTACAGATGTGCAGTGTGGCCTCGGGCAAATTTCCTCCTTTGGGGGCCTCAGTTTTGCCATCTGTACGATGAGATAACTAGGCTTGATTGCTCTGATTGTGCCTATTGCTCCTGGAATCCACTTTGCGGAAGTGTTATTCCTCAGACCTTGTGGGTAGTGATTTACAAGTGGACAGTTGTTTGCATTCTCGTGATCATTGCCCACCTTCTGGACTCTTTCTTTCTTTAACATCTCCCTCTCTAGCTTTCACAGTCTCAAGCCTCTTAGCACTCAACTGTTTGCATTTTCCAAATATGTTTACGTCCTGGATACTTTGTTCTTGCTCTTTCATCTATATCTTTGGATACCTTTTGCATCCTTTGGACATTATCTCCACCTGGAAGACTCCTATTCATTCTTCAATACCCACCTTGAATATGCTATCTGATTGTACTAGTTTGCCTGGGACAGTGAGGAGAGCCTGCTGTGCAGAATTATTAGATCCAGGTTTGGATCCTGCTTCTAACATTTATGAACTTGGGCCAGCTATTAAAACTTTAGCAACTCAAATTCATTCATTGAAAAAGATATGTAGTCACCTATTTAGTGGACTCAACCCATCTTGGGGTTAAAAACTCTCTCCTTTCTTGGCATCTAAGACAGAGGTAACTTCTTCCTCTACAGCGGGCTGGCACAATGTTTCTGTAAAGGGCTACATACTTGCAATACATTAGGTATTGCAAGCCATATGGTCTCTGTTGCAAGGACACAGCCCTACAGTTGCAGTGGGAAAGCAATCATAAACACTATGTAAGGGAATGGGTGTGGCTGTGTTCCAATAAAACTTTATTTATAAAACAGGTAGAGGGCTGGACTTGGCCTGTAGGCTGTAGTTCGTCAACCCCTGCTCTGTAGTATCTCAGGGACAGACTCACGCACAGACTAGCCCTGGTGGGTTGTACATCAATCTTTCTTGCTAGGCTGTGCCTTCTTTGACAGTGGGAGTTGTTTTATTTTTCTCTGCGTCTCTAGGACAGGACTGAGACACTGTCTCATTTAATTCTCTCAACAACTCAGAAGGTAGACACTATTTTATCTCTATTTTCTAGATGGGAACACAGACGCTCAGAGAGGTAAATAATTTAGCTGGTAAATGGTGGAAGCAGGCTGGCTCCAGAGCTCCTATCTCCACCATGACCCCAGTGACTGGGACATGAAGGCCCGGTAGCCATTAGCTGACTGAGCATTGAAGCCCTTTAATGCCATAATTTCCCTCTCCTGCATTTATGTGTCTGTTTTCAGAACCCAGAAGCAGGATTTAACATTCTCTCAAATCAGCATTTATTGAGCATCTGTCCCTGTTAAATTCCACCCTGGTAGATTTGGCTCATGTCTCAGACCTGTTCAGATCTTTTTGGATCTGGATTGCCTTTGTCTGATGTGCTCGCTCTCTGTATCTCCTGCTTTGACACTGACCACCTTTTTTTTTTTTTTTTTTTTTTTTTTCCGGAGTTACCCCAGCCAGAGATGACTGTTAAATTAATTTTACATCAGTGAATAAGGGCCTGGACAGCATTTGAATTAAAAGTTGTGCTGGTTCTTATGGGGCTTTGCCAAGCCTGTTTCCTGTGGATTAAGTCCCCAATCCTTATAGTTTAAAAACAAAAATCTGTTAACTTGGCACCTGGAAGACTGAAGGTCCTTGAAATTCTGGTCCAGTCCCCGAATACTCATGGTTTGAGTCAACAGGAGCATGTTGGTTTGATATTACTGAGGTCTAAAATACGGGCAATGGAAACAGATGTGAATGTTGTACATTTCAGCTTCCATGTACTTAGCGCTTCCTGTGCACCAAGGTCTGTGCTGAATGCCTTGTACATGCATTCTCCTTTCATGTTTATTGGAGTACGTGGCATTGGCCCCACTTCCCAGATGGGGAAACTAAGGCTCAGAACCTTCCCCAAGGTAACAAAGGTATTAAAAGGTGAAGCCAGAAGTCACACCCAAACCCCTCATTTTAACTGCAATCTACTAGCACTTGACCTGTTTAGTTTGGCTGATCAGAGTAAGAGGGCAAGCAGGGTGTACAGTTACTGTGGGAGTTGGGGGGGTGTCTTAGCTTTAATGACTGTCTACTATGTGTTCCATGCTCTGCCAGCCTTAGCACATTTAGGTTACCTAACACCTCGACAAGCCAACAATTTCCTTCCCATTTTATAGATTGACAAATGGCCATTCAGAGAGGTTGCACATTTCCCTCAATGTCACAGGACTAATGCCTGAGGAGTAACACTGAATCCAGGAGTAATGACTCTAAACACCGACTCTGCTCCTTGGAGCAGGATTCTTGTTGCCCTTTGGAAGCATAGGGGATATTTTCTTTTTAAATAGAGATGTCTGAGCCCGAGCCGCAAATTTCTATTTTGGGGGGGGGCAGAGGTGGGGCCCATGCATCTGCATTTTTTAAAAACTCCCCTAGGAGACTCCAACGTGCAATAAGTCTGAGCCACGCTTACTGCATTGGGTTGGAGTTTACAAAGGAAGCTCTCGGGCCTTTCCACTTCCCAGGAGTCTATTATTAATGGGGAATTGAAGCAGTAATGATCATGTTTAAGGTCAAGGGTAAGAATGAAAGAACATACATACTTAGATCAGAGATTTATAAAGTTTGAAATCAGGGAGGCGTGGGAGCCTAGAATTCTGAAGGTCCAGGGAGAGAGGGGACAGATAAGAGTGTCTGAGAGAGGTGGCTGAGCGTGGGACCTCGGAGAGCTCAGAGCTAGAACCCCGGTGTGGGTTCAAGTGCTTGCAAGTCATGCAGCCACAATCCCACCCTCCAGCACCTCACTCACTTTGCAGAGTGAGGATGGAGATGGTGTCCATACCAGAGGGCTGATAGCAGGATGGAGAGGGTGCAGAGCACTTAGAGTCATGTCCTGTGTGGTAAGCTTGTTGTTCATGCTAACGGTTGTTGTACCCGGGTTTTCTCTGATCTGACTCTAACACATGGTAGCCCAGGGGCCAAGCTTTGTCCTGTGTTGACAAACCCAGATCCCGTTGGCTTACCCATCCAAGGAGGGACGGAGCACCACAAAACCAGCTCACATTGCTGTGCTCCTACTATGTGCTTCATGCTGGGTGCTGAGGGACAGAGATGAGGGAACTGCAGTGTCTACCCTGCACCTGCACCCACGGTCCTTTTTGGGTCAGAGAGGAGGAATGCAAAAGGCTGAGGGTCCCAAGGATGATGGCTAATGCTGCCTGGGGTCACCTAGCTGAGGGGACAAAGGAGTGGCAGTCAAAGGAGGATGGTAGCCAGCAAGTGTCCAGCCTCACTACAGGAAACACAGGCGCTGTGCTAAGAGCTTTGTGTGCCTCATTTTACCCAATTATCTCCGCACACACTGCCCATTGTATTGGAGGCACTCACCTCCCCTCTGAGCTCTAGTCCTTTCCCTTGTACACGTAGGCTGTAAGACTGACCATCTCATTTAGGGGAGTAGGGGCGAAGTCGCTCTCATTTTTATTACCTCTTGTACTTTCCTGAACAAAAAGAAATGCAGAAAGAAACTTAATTTGTATATGTAGTTGCTGATCCCTGAGGTCCCATCTTGTCTAAGGTAGACAGCGAAAACTGTAGAGCACAATGTTTATATATTCATTCATCAAAAATCTCGACTGAGCAAGAACTCTGTAAGAGGCATTGTGGTGAGTTTTGGTAAAATGGCGGTGAGTAATGAGAGCAGCTAACATTTATTGTGCACTTGCTGTGTGCCAGGCTCTGTTCAAATCTTTTTGTAGGTATTAATATTTAATCCATATAAAAGTCCCCTGCCATTACCCCAAGTTTCCAGAAAAGGAAACAGACATGGAGAAGTTACATAATTTCTTCATGGTCACACGGCTGGGAGGTGGCAGAGTGTGGGTGATGAGATAGCTTTGGGGCCTACAGTCTCATGAGGGAGAGGGATGGGCCAGTGGTGAGGACTGCAGGTTGGTCAGGACTGTAGGGTGTGAGGGAGCCCTGAGGAGGCACACCACCCAGACATGGAGCCTCCGGCAAGACTTTCTAGAGATAGTGATGAGTAGTAGAAAACAATTATGAATTATAAGTAGAATTTGGAGGGTCAAGGATGGGAGAAGTGGATTAGATATGTCTTCCAGGCAGAGGGCATATTTTATGAAACATTGGCCAGGAGAAAAATCATGGAGCATTAAAGGAGTGACAACAAAAAATTTCAGTGTGGCCTGAGGTGTTGAGGGTCGGGGCTGGTGATATAGCAGGGACTTGGTCACAGCGAGGTTTTCAAGCTCCGCATTCAAATTTTCCCAGAACCAGAGTTCAAAGGGCAAGCTGCATCTCCCCTCCACACGCGCCCCCAGTTGGGGCAGAGCTCGGATGTCAGGAGCCCCTGATTCTCCAAGGGCCGCCGGCTTCTCATTTAGTTTCTGGAGTTCCTCGCGTTACATCAATTTGCTTCTGTATCAGTCCTGGGCCGTTCCTAAAACTTCAGACAAAAAGGGAGGAAAAAAACAAACCCAACCCCAAGAGAGAACCAAATTAGATGTGATTCAGAAGAGAGGATCAAGACAACTGGGTTTTATTTCACAAGGATAAAATAAATTGGCTTCTATAACAGAACAAGCCAGCACCATTACTGTGTACAAGCCCCCCCCCCCCCCCGCCCCATACCCCCTTGTAGGAACATTGAGCTATTGGGCTATAAACCTTGACACCAGGACAGACCAGGGAGGAGGCTGGGGGAGGTGGGGGATGAATTGTCCACAGAACTGAGGTATTAAGCACTTCACACTTAACAAGGCAGTCTACCCAATGGTCTAGTCTATCCCATACCATTGATCTGAAAGCAATAGCTATCATTCAGCATTTAAAAAAAAATAAGATGCACACCATTCTTGCAACGGGGGCTGCCCTATGATGTGTCTTGGTTTGGAATGAATCCTCGTGTTCGTGGCTCCCATGGAAACACCCCACCTCCTCCTCCATCAGACACTGACTCTTGTCGTTCTTGTCTTCAAGTTCTATATTTTATCTGTCTCCTTTAGGAGATGGGAGGTTGCTCAAAAACAAGGACTGTGTCTTATTTTATTTTTCTTTGGATCCTCTGTAGCCCAAAGCATCCCCAGAGGCCACTTAGTCAAACTTTCGGACTCACTGAGGAGAAGCTAAGTGCGGTGAGCTAGCGGTTGGACCGGAACGAAAACCCAGACCTCGTTATTCTCTGTCCTGTGATTCCTGTGGACCTCCCTGGCCCTTGAGGGCATCTGCAGCCTCCTCTTGGCCTTCTGCGTGGCTGGGTCTACAAGACGGCCCAGGTGAGACTTCTGGGTGAAGCTGGACATAACTAAACTCTAAGCAAGAGCAGGTGGTGTTGGCCTTGGGGTACCCCCCTCCCCAGCCCCTTGGCCCCGAACTGGGCAGTGATCTTTCTGGGCCGTGCAGCTGTGGATGCTGTCCTTGTTCCCATCTAACACGGTGATTAAGAACATGAACCTGGAGCACACAGGCCAACTCTACCCCTTACTGGTTGTGTGGCCTTAAGCAAGTGACTCAGGCTCTCTGAGCTTCTGTTTCCTCCTCGTCCGAAAGGGGGGCTCGTGAGGATGAAATAAGAGGAAGCGTGGAAGTGTGCTCAGCTGGACCCGTGTCTTTGGAGGTCATGGCACCACCTTGCCCGGATCAGGTTCTGCAAAGGTGAGGTTGTTAGTGTATCTCATGCCCAAGTAGGTGAGGAGTGACTACATCAAAAGATACGTTTATAGTCTTGGGATATTACTTAATAAACGCCACTGTGAGGGCACCAAGCTCTCTGCTCTGCCCAGGACCTGGGCTGACAGCTTTTATTGTCTAAACATATAACCTGGGGCTTTGGTAGTGGGCCAGAGCCAGGGAATTTAAAAGTAAGAAAAGATTTTAGAAAGTAAAAGTGATTGTTGCTTACGGCTTTTTACATCGATTCCAAGGCTTTAAGCAACTCAGTTCCCTCTGCAACCAGAGAATAAAGCTGCCCTACTGCCTAGAAGCTCCCACCTCACTATGCTCGGCCCTCCTCTGGACCTACAGCCTATCCATTTAGAGGCTCTATTGCTTGCTGGTTAAAGACACAGAAATGAGCCCCAACTCTGCCACCTGCTTGCTGTGTGACCTTCGGGATGTTACTTAACATCCCTGAGACTCGATTTCTCTATCTATAAATATGGGGCATAGAGTGTGTGGAAGAATCAGGCTAAAGCTTTTTTTTTTTTCCTTTTCTGATAGAATGTATTTCAGTGTACATTAGCTCAAAAAAGAGATAAAAGTGCCCTCTGCAGAAAAACAAAATTCCCAGTTCTAGGAAATTATAGATCATTACAAGGTAAGTGGGCAGAGCTCATCTGCATTATCCAAGTGGCCGTAAGGTAGCAAAACTATTTACGGAGAAATTTTTCACTTTCATATCTAAAAGTAAGAACCCACTAGGGTGAAATGTTTAATTATGTGTTTTGGCCTCTTTTCCAAGGAACTTAAAAAATTACAGACACATTGAAATACTCCCTCATAATATGTAGGCAGGACTGGACATCACTGTCATCATTTTCGAACCATTAAGGTCCAGAGAGGTTAAATGACTTGCTCAAGGTTGCACAGTGAGTCCGGCTTCAATTCTAGGTCCACTGACTTAGTGATGACCCATTAGAGCACTGTACCCTGTCCACCCAATAAAGAACCCCGAGTGAAACACAGATTGTTAAGGAAGGAAAACAGCTATTGAGCTACCGAAGTTGGCATTTAGCCCGCCAGAAATCATTAATGTGGCCAGGTTTAAGGAGAGCTCTATTAAACTGTCCATCAAACCCTTTACTCTTAAATGGATATATTGAGAAAGGGGAAAAGACTAAGGTAGAGAGAACATATTAGAGGTGGCTTTTCCTCTGTCTGCTGGAAGTTCACAGTGACTGGCAGGGAAAGAGGATGCCCCTGGAGGACTAGATTGGTGAGAGTAGAAGGAGGAATTTCTTTGGGCTCTGGGGCCCAGAAAGCCAGTTGGACTGCTGACAATGAAACCTGTTAGCTGTGTGTCATTGGACACATTTCTTTCCTTCTCTGAGCATCAGAAAAATGGATCCACTGTGAAAATGGAGCCTGGCTCACCATAAGCACTCCCTGACATGCAGTTATTTGATATTATTGTTGTCGTCATTAGCAGAGACTAGAAGAAGGGAAGAGGGTGGACCCAGCCTAGCCAACAAAGTCAAGCAGGAAAATAGGAGAGGGGAAGAGAGAGGGGGAAGAGTGCAGCCCAGGTCCAGTATCATCATCAGAGAGGTCTAGAAATAGAGAGACAGTGTGTGTCTCTTCAGGTAGGAGCAGCCCAGAGATTCGGGGGGAAGAGGGGCATCCACAGGTACAGAGAAGCATTGGAAGTTTTCTTTTCAAGTGGGATTGCAAATTCTAACCCTCCTTTGGCAGAGTGGCCAGAGGAGTAAGTGTGTCTCCTACTATCCATGCGAGCCCCTTAAACCAGGTGCTGGCAACCCATAAAAACCAAGCTCCAGCCCAAATTGCCATCACTGTCTTTGCTCTGAGTCACTGGCCCTAAGCCACTCATCATTCTGAATCTGAGCCCTCAGTCATCAAACATGGTCTGTGCGCTGCCATCCAACCACCGTGCTGGGCACTAGCCACACAGGTGTGGAGGCAAGGCAAGTGTTGTGGCTGAGGAAGGGGGCTGTGGGCACACAGCAGGTCCTTAACCTAGTCTGGGAGCCAGGAGAAGGTGACGACTGAGCTGGGTCATGGAGAATAAGTAGGAGCTATCAGGGACAACAGGAAGGAGGTGGTCATTCCAGGAAGAGAGAATACCAGGAGCAAAGGTCCACACACCAAGAATCACCTGGTTGCTGTTGAGATTCAAGCCACTTGAGGTTCCCAAGATGTCAGGGGTGGATTGGAGAGAAGCAGGAGAAGCCTTTGGATAGGACATTTGTGAAGGGCTTGTGCGCCATGTTAGAAAGTTTGAACCTTTTGGGGCGCCTGGGTGGCTTGCAGTCGTTAAGCGTCTGCCTTCGGCTCAGGTCATGATCCCAGGGTCCTGGGATCGAGCCCCGCATCGGGCTCCCCGCTCGGCGGGGAGCCTGCTTCTCCCTCTCCCACTCCCCCTGCTTGTGTTCTCTCTCTCGCTGTGTCTCTCTCTGTCAAATAAATAAATAAAATCTTTAGGAAAAAAAAAAGTTTGAACCTTTTACTTGGGGGCGATGGGGAGGCATGGAAGGGTTTTTTTCATGGCAGAAGGATAGACCAGATGTTTGACTGAGAAAGCCTAACCTGAAGGCAGTGTGGGGAGGATTGGAGGGGCAGACAGAGGTGGGGACCAGGGAGAAGCTGCCTTATCTACCCATCGTTCCTCTGATCTGGCCTTTTGGATCTGACACTCAGCACTGCGTTTCTTGGCTAAGACCATCATCCTGCTGGTCAAAGGTTCTGGGTCTCCACTATGAGTGTGCTTCCTTGGATGGCCTTTGTTAATTATGTCTTCACATTTGAGTGGGTCTTGGGTCCTCCTGCCCGGCTGGATGGCTCCCCAGAGAACCCAGAAGAGGGAGTGGGAACACATGTAAGGGGTCAGCTGAGTTCCTGGGGAACTGAAAACTCAGTAACCCACCCTTGAGGGCCTCAGGTCGGGGCCGGCCTTCCTTCCTTCCTTCCTTCCTTCCTTCCTTCCTTCCTTCCTTCCTTCCTTCCTTCCTACCTTCCTTCCTTCCTTCCTACCTTCCTTCCTTTCTACCTTCCTTCCTTCCTTCCTTCCTACCTTTCTTCCTTCCTTCCTACCTTCCTTTCTTCCTTCCTACCTTCCTTCCTTCCTTCCTTCCTTCCTACCTTCCTTCCACCTTTCTTCCTTCCTACCTTCCTTCCTTCCTTCCTTCCTTCCTTCCTTCCTACCTTCCTTCCTTCCTCCCTGACTTGGTATAGAAGAATCAATAGTGCTGAGACTCTACTTTCAAGGGGAATTTTAAAGTTAAGAATCCTCTCTTGGTGGGTGGGGGAGCAAAAAAGAGAGTGAGACTAGTTGTAGCTGGGTCAGGAAGGGTTTTCTGGAAGATGTGATGTCTGTGGTGCTGGTTCTCGGGAGATTAGAGGGTTTCCACCAGCTGGGAAGGCTGAAAGGCATTCTGGGAAAAGGGGGTTGTGTGAGGAAAGAGCTCAGAGCATGGGATAACATGGCATGTTATGACAACCCAGCTGTGCGGCATGGTGGATTGTTGGAGAAATCGAGACCGCCAGGAGCCTCAAAGTATATTAGAACTAGACTCTTCCTCCATTTCCACCATTTTCCAGCTGTGCGACCTTGTGCAAGTTACTTGACCTCTCTGAGTCCTGGTTTTCTTATTCACGAAATGAGGGAATGTAATGCTTAAGTTGTAATGTTGTGAAAAGGTATAAATGGGATGATCTTTGAAAATTATCTAGCACAGTCAGTAAATGATAGATATTATTATGCTTTTTTTTATTTTCAGTGCCTAGAGGTTCAAAATAGAATCTAAATCTGGTACTACAAAGCTGCTTCACCTTAAGTGCCAAGTCCCATTGATCAGTACCAGCTGCCTGGAGCAGAGAATTGTGAGGTTGTATATGAGATCAGCAGGAGGAAGTGTGTGATCGATTAGTAATGTCTGTACAGGGCAGGGAATGGGAGTGGTGACATCTGTGCTAGGTGTTGTAAACCCTAAAATAAGTGTTGCTTAAGAGCTAGATGCTGTGAGTATAGTCCGTGTTTTAGGAGGCTACACGGAACGAGGGGAGACTTGAATCAGCCCCTTAAGGATAGGAAGGTATGGGACAGGTAGAGAGAAGGGGAAACAATCTAACCCAGCTGAATTTGCATTTCATCTTGTTGGCAATGTAACATTCTATTCTATTCTGTCACAAGCCAAAGTGTTAGAATTCCATCTCTTATCAACTGGCTACAAAACAAACAACCGTCCCCTTCCCTGGCGATGCAGGGGCCACTTGAGCAGAATCTAAGTGAGGAGGGCAAGAGGTTCGTGCTTCATTTACCAAACCCCCAGGTCTCTGGTAACTTTCCGGAATGCTAAGCTATTTATTTTGGGAGTCTTTAAGCTTAGTCAGTTGGTATTTAGAGACAGCTAGGAATTTTGGATTTCACTCCTATTCCAATAGAAAAGAGAAAAACTTAAGTGCCTTCCAAATACTGGTAAGTCAAATGAGGACAGCCTGGTTCCAATCTGCTCTCATCCCCCACTCCACGCCCCCTCCCAGAAACACAGAATGAAAAGGAAAAGCAACATAATCAATGCACTAAGCCATAAGTTAAAACTTCCCCTGGAGAATGCCAGACAACAAGACTCCCTCCTCATTAGTTGGTGCAGAAGAGCAACCGTCAGTGTTTGCAAGACTCAAGGAAGAGGAAAGGCAAACTCGAATATCATAAGGGGGGTTCTTGTGCCCTTCGTGTGGGGCTCTGACACAAGCCTTTAAAAGGCTTCCATTAGTGGTGTAATTGATCTTCTGATGAAAAGCGATAAGAAGCCCAGCAAAAAGAAAATGTGATTACAATGTACAGAAGTGGACACATACAAGTCGCAGGTTACAAATTCACAGTCACCACCATCTATAAACCATGCTTAGATGTACCTTTCATTATTTCTTTGTCATGGTCCTTACCTGGTGGGTCCCCGTTTCTGTCAGGGGCAGAAAACTTAATCTTGTGCATTCATAGAGCTCCGTGACTTTCAGACTTAAATGTGATCAATTTGGGATCCAACGTAGGCACGTCAAGATTCTCTTCCTCTCCCTCCTTCTCCTCTTCTCCCCAAAGTGGGAGGGCTGAGCTAATTTCCAATGGCCTTACTTTTATCTATCAGTTATTGGCAGGAAGGCATTTGGTCCTTGTGAGCCTCCTTGGCGTGTGGCTTGTCCCATGATGGGTCCTTGGCCTCCATCCAGACGCATCTGTGGTCGGTGATCTTGTTCTGGCCCATGGTTATCAGTCCCTCAGACTTCCTCCCCTGCACCCCAGCTGTCAGATGTCTTAGGCCCACCAGTAAGTACTTCCATGCCCTGTTTCCTTTCACAGCATCTCCTGCTGGTGAATGGGGCTTATGAGTCTGTCCCCGGCCCATGCGCCTGGACATCTCAGCCATGGTGGCTGCCCTGTGTGGGATCTTGGTTGTAGGCAACTGTACCCCTGCTCCATAATCCTCCAAACTCACTTGTGTTCCTATCTTTCCACCCTGAGTAGATTGCATTATTGGCCCCAAGATTTTCTGCCAACCTTGATATTCACTCTTTGCATCTGACTTTGGAATTTTTTCCATGAAGGCAGGTCACCCCCTCCCCCATCTTCCTGCCCTGCTTGACTTTGAGCTCATCCATGTGACTTGGTTTGGCCAACAGAATGAGGCCAAAGTAATGATAGGTCATCTCCAAGTCTAGGCCTTCAGAGGCCCTTCTCTATTTCCACTTGCCCTCTTGTGCCTCTGCTGTTACCAAAAGAACGTTCCTTAGTTTTCCCTCTGATCCAAGGAGGATGAGAGATACACAGGGCAGAACCACTTCAGATAAGCCCAGCTTAAATAAATTGACCCTCAGTTGACCTGTATATCTAAGAACATAAAAGTTTATTGTAATGTGTCATTAAGATTTTGCATTTGTTATGCGGTGTTTATGTGTCAGGGAGTAACTGATACACTCCCACACTCGGAACTTAGCTTGGGAGGCTGGGAACCTGGGGGTCCTGAGATCTAGTATTTCTCCTCTTCTTGCCACCCTGTCACACTTTATTCTCTTTTCTCAGTGGAGGTGAAAACTTCTTTTGAAGTACTATCCCTTTTTCTTCCCCTTTCTGAGATTTTATGGTTTCCACTTATTGTTCTGGTCTTCTCAAGGTGTAGGTCTTAATGGGCAAAGTCATGTTTATGGACACCAAAGAGTAATTTCCTTTCTCTCGAAAACCCTATCCTTCTCAATCTGCAATGTCAGTGGTAAAACCCGAATCTATTCAGAAAGACAAAGGTGATTGGTCTCAGCCATCTTTCTTCTGAGGCTATACATATAGAGAATTATCTGCTTTTCCAAATAGCCCAAAATATGGGAGAGGCATGTGATGAGTATCCCACTGGTTCCAGAGGAGGATGAGAGACATGTGGAGCAAAGCCAACTTTCCAGCCATACACAGCTTAGATCAATGGACCCCATCCAATCCCTGCCCCCCCACCCCACCCCTGTGATGAGTGTGCATGGCCTAGATCACAACTGCACAGTCTAGGTTGACTGAGCCATGCTGACGATTGAGAGACGAATGTTCATCGTTGAAGTCACCAAGGTTTTGTAGTATTTTGTAGCAGCAATTTTGTGGCAATCGCTAACTGATAGAAACCTCCATCCCCAAACCAATAGAAGTGGACATTCTCTTGTTGGAGCAGGGGGAGGAGAGCCTGGACCCTCAGCCATGTGACCTCCTCTATCCTCTGTGTCTAAACCTGAGGCCCCATACTAGGATCGGGGTTCCGTGAACATAGTTTTACAACCATTACTCTGATCCACACTGTCTGCCCAGCTCTCTTGTCATTCCCTTCCTTCTTCCCCCAATTCACCGTTTGAATTCTCTCTCTAGCATGTCTTTCATGGGTTTTTGGCTTGTATACTTCCTTGACAGGGAATTCCCTCCTTCAAAGACAGCTACTTCCACTTTTGGACAGCTCTGGCGGTCAGACAATGATTCCTCATGTCCTGGGGGAGCTCAGGGCTATCATAGAAGAAATGGGGCCGGAGAATGGTAGAGAGGAGATGGTTTCTGGTCTAGCCCTCACCCAAGAAATAGCAGCCACGTGAGCCCTCCAGTTCCTCTCTCCCGGGATAAGCAGGTTGTGGCACACACACCTGCTCATAAGTGGGCCCATATTTTCTTAATAATTGTAACTTCTCTTTATTGAGTTGGGAGTAGTAGTCAGGGTCAGTGCTAAGCATGTCAGATACAAAATCTTCGATCCTTGGAGGTAGGCACTATTATTCGTCACATTTTGCTAAGGGCGAAACAGAAGCTTGGAGCTGGCGAGTGCCCTACGCATGGGTCTCACAGCTGGTAGATGATGGTGGTGAGGCTTGAGCCCAGGTTTGTTGACCCTGAAACTCATGCTTTTAGGGAGCGCATAATAACAGCAACAACAATAATCATAACAGCACCATAAACAGTAATAACTAAACTTATCAATTGTTCACCTGCTATGGGTTGAACATTGTGGTAAGAGCATTTGTGGATGAAATTAACCCTCACAGAAACTCTGCTGGGAAGGTGATCCTCCCCTCTTTTTAGGGATCAATAACTATAGCCCCTCCACGGCCTCAGCAGGCTTACCTCTTAGAGTGTATTCATTTCTTATTTGAGGTAGTGAGTTCTCTGTCAAAGAAGGCATTTAAACAGGCACTGGAAGAATGCTTTTTAGGGATTTTTGTACTAGAAAGTGCATTCTACCGAGTGACCACTATAGTATCCTCTTCATCCTGACACCCTTTTCCTCTCCTCATTCCCATCCCCATATCCCTTCCATGGTCATAGACCAGGTCGAAAGAAGGAACGCCTCCCACTTACTGGGTTTCTACTCTAAGCCAGACACTAAACGAGATCTTGTCTTATCATTGCCTGACTTAGAGCTCACCACAACCTCCAGAGCACCTTCTTCTCATGCTTTTTAGTGCTTGTGACCATTTGTTTGCTTGACAACTGTCGTTCCCCACTAGACCGATCACTATCTCAAGGGAGGCAGCCACTCTGCTTATTTTATTTCTCTCTTTCTCCAGCACATGTAGGAATCCCACACAAGGCCAGGGACCAGTGACTGGGAGCCAGGCTCACAAAGGCATGACCATCTTCGAAGGCAGCCACATACGTGTGGCTAAGAGCCAGGCTGCGAAGCTAGACGACCTGGGCCCACATCCCAGCTCTGCTATTTGCTAGCTTGTGAGTGATTTGCTCCTCTGCACCTCAAGGCTCCCCATATTTGAAAGGGGAATCACATTTTTATTGCACTGAGACAATTAAGCCGGGTGATGAAATTAGGGATTTTGGAGACAGACTGGTAAGGTCCATGTCCTAGCTCTGCCCTTGACTCCTATGGCATCTGGGGCAAAGCATGTGTGTCTCCATTTCTCTCTTGGAATGTAAACGGGGCTGCTACCACCTTCCATCCCAAAGCTGTTGTAGGGGCTGAATGAGCCAATCCCTGCAAAGCACTTAGAACAGGCTGTGGCACTGAGCACATTGGCCGACTCAAGATCCCCCAGCTAGTTAGTGTGAGAGTCAAGTTCACCTCCAAGTTCATTGATGCTTAGGTTACACCCAAGTTTTGAGAAGCGTTCTTTGTTCAAGTTGCTGGTTTCTAGCACCTCTAAGAGAGCAGACTTCCCTCACACTATTTCTCCAGTTGAATCCTGACATGCTCGAAACATTTTCTACATCGGTAGAGACAAGCGTATTTTCCACCCAGGGAGGGAGTGGGGCCTGCCTCTAGGAGGGAACGAAAAGAGTCATCAAAAAACAGAGACCAGCCAAGGAAGATGCAAAATAATTAAAATAGGAAACATGCTGCTGTCTTCACAGGATTTCAATTTTGCAGTTGCCGGCGGGGAGGGGTGGCAGACATTCACTTTCTCACACTGATACACATTTTGATAAAGTGTGATAAAGACTTAGAAAAATTGACAGATCAAATGGGAATACGGGTTGAGGACGTTTGCATCCTGTAAGTGAGGAAAAGCAGCCAGTGGTGAAGGGGCATCTCTATGCGACAAGGTGTTGCTTCTTTCTGCTCTTGTGAATGAGGTCCCGGGATGCCCACCCAGCCCTTCTCCTGCTCATTCTCACACATCGCTCGGTCTCAGCTCGGACCCCGCTTCCTCAAGGACGTCTGGCCCGGTCCCCCGGACTAGACAGGGCACCCAGTTACATGCGCTCAGCGCTCACTGCTCCTCCTTCACGGCGCTTGGCACTGTTGTAACTACCGTGCACGCTCACTGGAGGTTATCTGAATTTCCATCTGGAACCTGTGCGAGACTATTGGCATCTAGAGGGCAGAGGATGGGTTTCTTTGCTTTACTGTCTATTGCCAGAGACTAGCACAGTACCTGTGCGTAGTGGGCTCAGTACTGCAATTACTGCAGGAAGGAAGGAACAGAGGAAGGAAGGACACAGACGTGGGATTCGAACCAGCAGGGCAAACGGGGCTTCGTGTCGGGAGAGCACTTACTCCATCGTGTTCTCTTCTGCACGTCGATTGAACCTGAGCCCCCGAGTCCCACTGAAAAACACTCAGCCAATGGAGTTTAGTCAAAAGTACTCCCTCCGCATTGCCCGTGACGACCACTGTAGGTGTCCTCATGTCATGGTGGGTGGGGATGCGGTGTGATCTTGTCATGGGATTGGTGTGGGGGCTGCTGGTGGGCCTGATGGTGCTATCTTAACCCCATTGAGTTGTCTCGGAAAGGGGTTTGCAAGCCCCCCCCCCCCACGCCACACAGCAAGGCAGCTGGGGTGCTTAGGGTCCCACAGCAGGGCTTCTCCAGCTCTGTGTCTGGGTTTAGGGACGGAGACCTGGAGTCTGCAGGGAATAAGTGCCGTCTTGGGGTCAGGGGATAAATCTCTGGTTTGGCAGAGCTAGGATTTGAACCCATGTCTCCTGGTCCCTAGCCCAGTGTTCCTCTCAGCCACCATTCATTCATCCATCCATCCACCTGTCCATTTATTTAATCGCTGTGTTTGGATGGTCCTCTACTGGGTACCAGGCACTTGCTGCCAAAGAATCAGGAGCAAGACCAATACACATCTATGGAAGCTCACCCTTAGTTTTTATTTCTTTAGTTGGTCTTTTTCACGTTCCACTGAGGACTCTCAGCTTATTCAGGCCTTCCCAATTCCCTATGTCATGTGCTCATCAGGACAAGTTGGCAGAGGTTGGCTGAGGTGTTCACCCCACGTCCTCACCTGTCAGTTGGACCTTTAAAAAAGTCCTTTGTCCACTCTGTAGCTCTTCTGCCCTCTCTGAGTGCTGGGAGGAGGCACCTGCAGGGACCCCAGGCCACCTGTCTCAGCTAGACGGGAGCATAGCATCCCTTGCCAGTAATTAGCGCCCTGACTCAAATCGGGCATTTTCAAAGGCCCAGAGGGCTGAGGCCAGAGGAGAAGTTGGGTGTTGACATCTTTGGCTGCCGCATTGTGTCCCACCCACACATTTATTGAGCAACCGCTATGCTCCAGGTCTGTGTTATGCGGCCTGGGATGCAATCCTTAGGAGCTCCCAGACTATGGGAAGAAGCTGGAGGTGGCCTTATACAACTTTACAATAGTTCAGAGACTCAGAAGGTGGCACTTTTGGAGTCAGCTGGATGTGGGCCTAAAACCCAGTTCTTCCAATGAAAACGTATGTTTCACTTACTCTGTGAATCCCAGCTTCCTGTTCTATAAAATAATGGGATAATAGCGGACCCCTTGGGTGGTTGTGAAAGATCCCATGGGGTGATGTCCATGAAGCACCTGAAACATGGTAGGGCCCTGTCAATACTGATTTCCTTCCCTGATGCTCCTAGGGCATGTGCTCATTTCATGCCTGCAAACTGAACCAGGCTTCTCCCCAGGAAGACGGCCAGCTCCTCTCTCACTGTGTGAACTCTCACTGTGTGACCTTGAGCATGTCACCTGGGAACCAAGGATAATGAAGGCTCCACCACAGTGTTACTGTGAGGCAGCTGGGACTAGGGCAGGATGAGTGAGGTGTCTAGGGCCCCAAATGTAAGGAGGTGGTGGCTGTCGGGGTCACACGCAGGGATGGCATTTGTCCTGACCGTGACCACTAAATCCATTCACTGATGCAAAGTGGAGCGCCCAGGGCCAGTCACAAAATAGGCACTGCTTTTGTCTGGGGTTATTTGCTAGAAAGAGACAGAGGTCCACTCAAACTATTTAAAAAAAAAAAGGAGTTATTTTAGAGACACATGTGGAGTTAAACAGGGAACAAAGTCTCGTGGAAATCATCAAAGAACCAGGACTCAAGAATGAGGCCGTGTCCCAAGGATCCTGTCATGGGAGGGTAGGTCTGGACACATGGTGGCTCCCGGAAGCCCTGTAGGAGAGTTCAGGGCCCCCTTCGTGCAGCCCTCAAGGTCCCGAATGTCTCTCCCCTATGTGCTTCTCCAGCCTCCACTCGAACCCTTGTCCCTAATGAACCTCTGTGAAATGAAATGAAAATTCTGTCTCGAGTGCACAGGTGTCTCTCGCCTCCCTGTCCCTCTGCCTGGACACTCTCATCCCCTCTTGTCACCAGGGAGGCCTCTGCTCATTTTTCGGGATCTGGCTTCCCTGTTACTTCATCTAAGACGCCTTCGCTGGCCCCTATACAAAGTAGGTAGCCTGGAGGTCTCTCTCAAAGCACTTTTTGTTTTGTTTTTTTGTTTGTTTGGTTTTTTTAAAGATTTTATTTATTTATTTGACAGAGAGACACAGCGAGAGGGAACACAAGCTGGGGGAGTAGGAGAGGGGGAAGCAGGCCTCCCGCGGAGCAAGGAGCCCGATGTGGGGCTCGATCCCAGGACCCTGGGATCATGACCTGAGCCGAAGGCAGGCGCTTAATGACTGAGCCACCCAGGCGCCCCACAAAGCACTTTTTGTAACAACGTATATACTTGGATAACTATTTGTTGCATGTCTATCCTTTCCTACTCCTGTCAATTCTGTGATGGCAAGGACCGGATCCATCCCATTATTTACGGTGTCCCTCATGCCTGGTGCAGCACTCGGTGCATGGGAACTCCCCAACAAATGTCTGTTGCACGGAGGAAGGTAGGACCGTTTCTTTCCCCCAATACCCCGCCTCCAGTTAGACTCCATTTATCTGCTGCATTCTGCTGTCCTTTGCTTTTCTCTGCCTCCCAGGTTTCCGAGACCCCTTCCTCCACACTGAGACTTGCTCCTGGCCCCTCACAGCCTCTGAAGCCCCCCATCCTCACCTTCCAGCTGCAGCTCCTAACACCCACTGTCTCAGCTAGACGGGAGCATAGCATCCCTTGCTGTGATGACCTACATGACATTGTAGGTCATGAAGACCTACAAACTGCAGAAGAAATGGGACTGGTCCCACTCATCTTGTCAGTAGAGATCACAGGTCGACTCTCTGATGGACAGCCCATGAATGGACTAGTTGCCTCCAGAGCAGTCGTCCAGGTAACCCTGCACCGTTTACATTGTCACCAGGACGTGTGGCTATTGAGCCCCTAAAATGGGGCTAGTGCCACATATTGAGATGACATTTTTTCATATAGGTTAAATCAAATATGCTACTAAAATCAGCTTTACTTGTCTTCTTACCACTTTGGTGTGTATACTAGAAAATCGCATCATGTTTCCCCTGGCCTTGCTGAGCTACTGTCGCTGGAGTGAGGGTGGGGCACCAGATTAACAGGTATAAGTGGGGCTGCCCGAATGGCAGAAGCTGTGTCTAGGGACTTTTTCTGCAGAAGGACGCCCTGAATAGCATCCATGTTATATTTTGATTAATACAATTATTATCCAAGTCCATTCAATAATTATTCCTAGTATACTTCCAGAGTAGCAATATTTAAACATTTTATCACATTGCATTCATTATCTATTGTTGTCACCAATATTATGACAAACTTGGTGGCTTAAAGCAACACACACGGATTATTTTGGCTTCTGTGGGTCAGGAGTGCAGGTATGGCTTAACTGGGTCCCTCATTTCAGGGGCTCAACCAGCTGAAATCAAGGTATCGGCCGGCTTCCCTCTCATCTCCAAGCCTTGATTTGGTAGTTATGGGTGGTTGGGGGTCTCTGTGGTTTCGGCAGGGTTTAGTCCTGCACAGCTATAGTCTGAGGACACCACCTTCCACCTTCCTGCTGACTGCTGGCTGGAGGTCACCTCCAGTTCTTCCCTGGTTCCCAGCCACACAGGCCTCTCCGGCATGGACACTTGTTTATCAAAGGGAGAGAGTCTTCTAGCAAAACTGATGCTACAATGTCATGTAGGTCATCACAGAAATAGCATCCCGTCATCTTTGCCATTTGGTTCAAAACAAGTCACAGGCCCTGCTCACATTCCAAGGGGGGTTGCTATACAAGGACATGGACACCCACAGGTGGTCAAGGGGGCCTCCTCAGTAATGGTCCACCACGCTCTACGAGGCTGACTTTGGAGCTGGAGGTATAGATGTAGAAAATTCTGTGTTCCCGATGACTGAAGGGCCACTGGCTCCAATTCCCCCATGGAGAAATTGAGGCCCAGAGAGGGAAAAGGGGATGCAGAGACAGCACAGCAAGTGCCCGTGGTCAGGTCAGAGCATGACCCCACTCCTCGTCCTTCCTCTGTGCTGCACCAGCTCCAACAACAAGAGGTAGAATTGATTCGAAGAGTGGGCTTTATTCTTAACATGGACAAGGCCATAAAATTCTGTAGATTAGGAGAAACAGTTGATGGCTGATCAATCCTTGGGGCTGCAGTGGCTTTGAACAGACTTCTCTACAGAGTCAAGCATCTTGTGTCCTGGCTACTAGAAGAAGAGAAGCAGAAAACATCTGGTTGTTGGTGACCATTAGTGGCCATGTGGTTTCCCTGGCAGGTTGGAGGCCCCGCCTGCAGAGACCCTACAAGACAACCCATTAGCCATACTTGGTTCTGCCTCTGATTTCATGGCTGTCCAGCTAGAGACATGCTAACATGCTCCCCAAGCACCGTGGGGTGATGCTCAACCACATGCTAGATCCTGTCAGCTAGGAAGATGTGTGCCCCAAACCCTACAAGGTGCAGAATATCACCCCGGAATTTAAGAGCATGAGACATTCTTTAGAGCTAACAGGAATATTTATTTGTTTGTTTATTTAGTTTACATAGTAGTACATTACTGAATGCCAAGCAAAATCCAATTTATGTTTATTGAAAATATACGGGACTTCTAATCATTTTCTGTTTAATTATCCTTTTCCTTCTAAAATACAATATATTCATAATATAAAATTGTCATTACATAATAAAATTTCCCTTTCAAGCAGCTTTATTGAGGTATAATTGATAAACAACAAAGGACACATTCAAAGTGTACAACGCGATGAGTTTGGTATATACATACACCTGTGAAACCGTCCCCATGGTCAAAGCAATAAGCATATCCACCACCTCCTAAAGGTTCCTCATGTCCCCGCTCCCTCCCTTGCTGGATTTTGGGTTTTGTGGTAAGAACACTCAATGTGAGATTTAACTCTTTTCACGATTTTAACAATTTTGTGCCATGTTGTTGGATGGATCTCCAGAACTCACTCATCTGGCACGGCGGCTCACCTTAAACCCACGGAAAAAACTCCCCGCTTCCACTGACCATAGACAACAACAGTGGGGACCTCAGGTTCATAGAGCACATGCCTCACTTACTGTCCACAAGCCCCTTATTTTGGATGAAAAGGCTGAGGCTTAGGGATAAGCTGAGTGACTTGCAGGACCGGGTCTCAAATCTATAGCTTTGGGAGTCCTGCCCCCCCAGGTCCCACCATGCTTTGCGGGGCAATTCTGGCTCCTCTTGTAATAACAACGGTAGCGTATATATGGGCGCATGCTGTGGGCCACATGCTATGCCACACACTTCAAACAGACTGACTCATGTCATGCTCACCGTACTCCTAACAGGTAGGAACGATCACCTCTGTCATTTCACAGGAAGGAGACAGGGGCTCAGAGAAATTAGGCCCTTGCCAGGGTCACACAGCTTACAGGTGGGAGAGGAGGGATTTGAGCAGGCTCCGAAGGCTTAGTCACCGTGCCTACTGGCTCAGGAGAGCACTGTGGCATCGTGTCCTGTCCTTTCCATTTTCCACGTAGGGAAACTGAGGCCTGGAAACGTAAAGGGGCTGAGCTGCGGCTGGAACCCAGGCACTCTATTTCCCCAGCCAGAGGGCCCCCCTCCCCACCTCACCTCTGACCAACTTCATCTTTCAGAGCTAATGGACTTTAAATGTCCCTGGGTGTCCTGCCCCTGCACAGGAAGGATGCAGGGTAATTAAAATCCCTCTCTCCCACCCTTCTTTCCCTTTCGACACTTTGTAAACTGTTCTTTTTTTTTTTTTCCGGTTCTGTCTTTTTAGCCTTTCACAGCTGCTCATTTGGATAAGATCTGGTACCCTTGGGTTTCTCTGATGAGCAACATCACAGCCCAGTCCCCTTCCCTTGGGAAGCCAGAGGAGGGAACAGGGAGAACAGGGAATGTTTCCCATTAAATTGGCCTCCTGCAATCTGCGGAGTTTAATCTGAACTTGAAAGTGTTTTTGATCAGCTTTCCGGCCGCTTCCCCGCTTCTGGCCCACCCCTGTCTTTGGACCCAGCACCCTTTCTCTCCCCAGCATTCGGAGGCATTCAAAGTTGTGCGTGGCAGGGTGTATGGGAGGGGGAGAAACGAGTGGCCATTCTTTTATCTCCATCTTCCAGCTGCCTTTCTGGCCAGACAGAAGTGCTAACTCCAGTCCCTTTCCTAGGAGCTCAGGATCAGCAGCTATATTGAGATCTGACCTGGTGTCTGCATTTCAAAGGCCTCTCTACCCAGCACAGCAGCTGCCTCCCCTGCCTGCCTCCTTCATCCTCCCTCCTCCTTCCTCTCCCTCATTTCCCTCTCACCCTTGACCTTGCCTTCTGCTCTTGGCTCTAACACCTTTTTTTTCCCCCAGCGACTGCTTCTGTATGGTCCTTTTATGCTTTGGAATGAATCACTAACGTAGCTCCCCTGCCAAGCAAAGCAAGGTCTGATCTCCTTCTAAATGGTCCAGGATTTGCAGGGAAAATAATGTCTCAATGTTCCGAAGGCCTCATTATATATTCATTTGGCGGAATGAAGGTTTACAGAGAGAGGGAGACTGTTGCTTACTCCATAAATGAATTCCTGGCAAGGCAATATCCATCCAGATTGAAGGCACCCTTAGGTCCTCTTCCTCCCAGAGGAGCTGGAAGATGTTATTATTCCAAATAAACCCAATGCATATTCATGACCGGGAGTGGGAAAACTCTGAACTGCGAAAATATTCCGAGATCTGGTCCTGTCACCTCTTTGCTGTGTGACTTTGGGCAAGTTCCTTACCTCTCTGAACCTCAGCTTTCTCAACAGTACAGTGGGGATAATGATAGTAGCTACTTCCCAGGTTTGCTCTGGGGATCATGTGAGGTGATAATGCTTAAAAGTTTCTCTTGACCATAGAAATTGCTCAAGAAGTATCAATTCTGTCTCCCTCTCCTTGGGATCAAATGCAAGGAAGATTTGTTGAGTTTTCGAACTCCGTGCCCTGCCCATTGTCCCCCATCATGACAGTTAACTGTGCAGTTTGGGGAAAGGCATTGCCTTGGGTTACTTTTTTGAAGCTTTGTTTCCTCTTCTGTAAAATAAAGATATCTCTAGCTCTGATAGCAGGGAGGACTCAACCGCAATTTAATCAGTATCTTACAAGAACAAAAACATTTCAAACAATCATGTGGTGTTAAAGAAAACATGGCTATGGCGCTTTCTAGTTTTTATAACATTTCCATGAACTCCATCTTATTTGATTTAAGCATCAGAGGAAGACCCATTTTCAAGGCTCCTGCTAATTATAAACCATTCTTATGTATTCATTAGAGCAGGCCCCCTAGATATTTCTGCTCTCCCATGCTATCCAAGTGCGATCCGTGCTATTGTATATTTCTAAAAGTAATTCTTGTACCTCTCTTTACATTGTTTTATTGTGCTAAAGTTTCACTGATTTGAATATTCTTCCATACAAATACACACACACACATACACAAACATATAGAGATTTGAGATTTTTTTTTTTTGCCAGAAAAAAAGTGGGGAAACCATGCTTATTTTTCATGTGAGCGTCCTCAGTGCAGGAAAGACGGCTGAAGATGTCCATAGCAATGGGAAGTCCTGATGACTCAGGTGCCTCTCCATCCTCAGGTTGATGTTTGAAATTCTGCCATCACAACTGCACCGTTTAGATTATATCTTGAATTCCCCATGCGAATGCAGCCATCATCGGCCATCTCCACTGTTATTAGTCATTCACGCCTTATTTATGCATTGTCAAAAAGAAGAATGAACTACAACGAGGGATGTCAAGAGTGAGGCGATTTGGGAGCAGAGGAGAAAATGGTACCAAAAAACCCCCCCCAGGAAAATGACTTCAGAAGCTTGATACTTCAGAAGTTTCGGTGACACTGGCTTGGATCATCCTTTGATTCTTTCCAGCTTCACTGTTTGAGCACCAGACCCCAGAATCATTTAGGTGGATGGTCAAAGTGGCCTCTGTATGGTACTCTTTGCCTCCAGAATCAACCACACTGGTCCCAACACAGTCTTTCTAACCTGAGTCAGACTGTGAGCGATGAGAACTATTTCTGTCTTTAGGAAGGCTGGCATGAAGTATGATCTCTCAGGCTTCTTCCATCTTGATAACATGGGGGTCTGGATTGTTGGCGTCCTCTGGGCTGGGCACCATTCATTCACCGTGTGGGAGGAGAGAGCACAGATTTGGGCTAAGTCCTCTTGGGGTCCCAGCCATCAGCTGCTGCTGCACCACCTCAATTTCTTGCCTTTCAGAAGACTCCCACCTACAGTTCTCGGAGGTCCCCTGCAGCTCTCCATCTGCTTCCGAGCTGCTGACCAAAGGGTAGGCTCTGTAATGTGCAAGTGTGAATCTGCCGTGAAATCTGCATCCCTCACCTCCTGTGACTGCTGAGTCCATGTGTGTGGGGGGGAGGGGCAAGGCCTTGGTCTCTGCCTATTCAGTGCCACGTATTTTAGAGGGAAAAACAGGACAGGTGGTTGATTAAATAAACATGTCACTAGCAGTCAAAGTAACACGAGCAAAAATTTGGTTATCTATCGGGACCTAGTAAAGAATTCTGGATTTGCAGTCAGGATTCTCATCTTGGTTCCATTGCTGAACTTGGACATGTCACTCTCCCTTGCTGGGTCTTTTTTTTTTCTTAATAGGAATGGGAGGATGAGTTGATCTGATAAACTTTAAATTTACGCTCTGTCCTTTCACTATATTTCCCAGCACACAGATTTTATAGGTTGTTTTTTCTTCTGGTTGCAACATTTCTGAAATTGATTTGCAACTTACAATCCGTGGCATGTCCTAGTTTAATTGACAATGTTTGTTCTTTGTTGGTGATATAGAAAGTGATACTGAGTCATGCAGTTAATGGCATTTGGAATCTGATGAATTATGTGATGTCCATTATTCCTTCCTTCTTCTTGTGATCAGGTGAACCAAATGAAGGAAACAGATCTCACGGTGGATAGTATCTTCTCCTTGCATCACTTCTCAGACTAAGCTGTCTGGTTGTAATAGGTAGGATGAGGGTTAGCTTCATAGAAAAGGAGCTCCCCCAAGTAACAGTGGCTTTACAAAAATCCTTTCTTTCTTTCTCACATACAGGAATGACAGAGGAAGGCAAGCCAGAGTTGGCATGCTCAGGCCCCTAATCTCCCATTATTGTTTCAACTTTTTCTATCCCAATATCCGGCTTGGCTTTGTCCTCAAGGTCACTTCACTGCCCAAGATGGCAGATGGAGCTTTAGCTTTTCATGGCCAGGGAGCAGGAAGGAAGAAAGGCAGAGGAGCGCAAAGGATCCATCCTTATTGATTCAGTTCCCATGATAATTCCTTCTTAGAATTGTCCCACAAAATCCACTTACTGTCTGTCCAGAACTTGGTCACATAATCAACCATCATTGAAAGGGAGGTTTGGAAATAAATAATAACTTTTTTGCTTAATGCCTTGATGCTCCAAATAAAGTAAGAGTCTGCTACTAAGGAAAAAGGGAACATAACATGGTTATGGGTAGACAACCAGCTGTCTCTGTCACGTCACTGAGGTGTGAAGACTATGAATCTACAGATCAGGAGGAAATTTGTCTCATTTCATCTTTTCTTGCTTGTCTCGGTTTTCTCATATACATAATGTGGTTAATGATGTTTCTACCTAATGGAAATAATTTTCACGCAAATCATACGAGACATAAAAATGAAACAACGTCTTAAATAAAATATACCCTCTAACATGAAGGGATTGGAATTTTTTAGCTTATCAAGAAAACCTTTAAGAAGATAAAGAGCATCATGGATAGGTCTGTTTCTCATCCTGCTAATCTTCATTCCTGAACTTTACTCTTTCCCTCAAACGTGAGAGGAGGATTTCAGGTCTCTGAATCTATGCCTTGGTGTCTAGTGTGGGCTAGATGGGAACATCCTGGGTTAATGGGCATCTATGTCTTTAAAAATGGCACTGTCCTTGTTTCTACCCTGGTACCTAGATACCTTCAAGATATTCTCTTTTCACTTCAATTTTAGACCCTCATCCTGTAGCTTAATCTCTTTTCCTTCCTTCTGCTGGTGACAGACACAGGCCTCTCTGGGCTCAGGTGGCTGGCAGGGGTGTTTTCACATGAATGTGGAGATCATTTTGAGGTCAGGCAGATGTGGTAAGAGTCAAGCCACCTGGGTTTAGTCCCATTGCTGCCTTTAATATCAGTGTGACTTTGGAAAAATCTCTCCCCTTGCCCCCACCATCAGCTGTATTTTCTTTGTTGGGAACATAAGGACTATTGGAAATCTTGTAATCTACTCTCTACTGGAAACCATTGGTTCCTTCCTCAGCACATTTGTGTGAGCAGAAATGAAGGTCAGAAGGGGACAGTAACCTGCCTTTGGTCACAGAGCCAGTATGGGCATCAGAGGTTTAAATCAAATGTGTCTTATTCTGATTCTCAAAGGCCAACTTTTACTCAAAATTCCAACTCTGCACACCCTCAAGATATAAATTTTTATCTCTAAATTTTGCATTACAAAATCAGATGCTCATGCTAGAAAAGAGGCGGAGCTCCTTTTCAGCACATGGGAGGCATCTGACATGGGGGGCAGTGGTCCTAGTGGCTGGTTTCCTTCGTCTCTCTTCTAGCATTTGAAGAAAACTTCGGTGATGACAGAAGCCACAGAGCAACCGTGACACCAGCCTGACCCTTCCAGACTGGTGGGGTCAGGGTGGGGTTGTCCCTGACAAAATTCAGAACAAGGTGGACATTCCCTGGATGTGGCTGTCCACAGGGCGCCAACAGCTGCCACTGTCGAGAAGCCCCGGGCCGGAGGCTGATAACAGGGAGAGGCTGTGTGACAGCCATGGCTCTCTCCCTTGGGACTTGGGCTGGGAAACTCCTGTGACAATAGTGAAATCCCCTGGGAAGCTGCTACAGTGACGCAGGCATGTCCTGCTGGACATCTTACCGGTGGCCACAAACTTACAGAAGCGTTGACTGATGAATGAGCAGGATTGGCTAATGAGCACTGCTGCTAATCAGACCCTCCTCCAAGAAGTGACTCATGGCCCAGCAGCAAGACTGTGGTTGGCTGCCAGCATGCAGCTGATGGATGTTTTGCGGCTGACCTTGGCCATATTCTTCCTGTGGCAGCCCCTGTTCCTCAGATGCCATGTCTCTCTTTCCCATCGCTTCATTAATCCAATAGGCATTTATTAGCTCCTGTTGGGTGTGTGCCATAATCAAAGAAATCAAAGGTGGAGATCAAAGAAGTTCTTATATCAGGGGATCAAGTGTGTAGTAAGCTGGGTACTAAGGAGACCGGAATGAGGATGTCATAGCCCTCTCGTCAGTGAGCCCAACATGCAAAGCGGACTGAGAACCCCCGCCTGCTCCTCGCGGTGCTGCAGAGAGGAAGGAGGGGAGGGGAGTCAGTTCCTCCTAAGAATAGCGCAGGTTTCACGAGGTGCTGGCATTAGCTTTGGACTTTGAAGTAGAGAGTGTGTGCACCAGAAGTGGGCGAGCTGGCTGGCAAGCACAGACCCGCATCTGTAGGAGGAGAAACAAGGAGGCAGGAAGTTATGTCCAGTGCTGAGCGAGCAGTGAATTGTTCACTTTGTCACTTTGCCTGGAGCTACCTCTCTGGCTCATTCTGAGCTCTCTCTTCCTTGCTCTTTACCTCTAGCCTCAAAGGCCTTCGCTTCCTCAATGGCCCAGGTTCATCTTCACCTTTGGATCTCACCCATGTTGATCCCAATGCCGATCCCTATGTCTGGAAATTTCTCTTCCCCTCCACCTCTTAGTCTAGCTAACTGCAACTGGATTCAAACGTCACTTCCTTGGGGATGTCTTCCTGATCCACTAGCAGAAATTGTGACCTTACATCAGACATGCCTATTGTACTCTGCAGCTAACTCTTGTGATGTCACAACTGTTGTGACATCAATCTCCATTTTCCTTACCATACGCCAAGCCCCATGAGACCCACCACTGTTTTCCCAGTGCCCAGCCTGGGCCCTAGAACATAGTAGGCACTCAGTTATTATTAGATGAATGAATAAATACGAATGGCATTAGACAAGGAGGTAGCTAGCAACTCTTAGAAATCCTTGAAATTTGAATCAAGGAGTTTGGGTTTTATCATTAAGCAAAATGGGGAACCTCATAACCTACTTATGAAAACACAGTCTAGGGGCGCCTGGGTGGCTCAGTTGGTTAAGCGACTGCCTTCGGCTCAGGTCATGATCCCAGGGTCCTGGGATCGAGCCCTGCATCGGGCTCTCTGCTCTGCGCGAAGCCTGCTTCTCCCTCTCCCACTCCCCCTGCTTGTGTTCCCTCTCTCGCTGTGTCTCTCTCTGTCAAATAAATAAATAAAAAATCTTTAAAAAAAAAAAAAAAGAAAACACAGTCTAGCAAACCTCCTTGGTAAACATTAACAGATATAGAAGGATCTCACTGATCCTTTTAGTGACTCCTTGAGAACTTTATGCCCTTTATGCCTTTTATCCCCACGAAGATAAGTCTGAAGTTTAGGGACATTGAGCTAGGTGACAGGGCCACCAGCTGGGCTCATGGCAGAGTGAACTCAATGTCAGGCCTAATGGCTACATTCTTGCTCCTTCTTTCCTATTGTGCCAACACTCTTTCTTAGAAGAAAGAGCATCTGATACATTTGAGATAATTGGGAAACTGCAGTAGACAGTAACTATGGATGAAAATACTTGTATATTTTCGGGGGTCCATAGCACTGGGCGGACCAAAATGACTAAGAACAAAGCTGGAGGCTTCATGGAAGAAGTTATTACTTGAGCCAGTCAGCCTTAAGCCAAATAATGAATAAGATTTGCATAATTGATGAAACGAAGGTGGCAGTTGGTGTCCTTGCAAGTAGTTCTCCAGAGATTCCTCTCAGCATCTCCTGCTGCTGTGTTTTTGCCCCTCATTTCTTTTTTTTTTTAATTTTTTTAAAATTTAACTTGATTTTATTATGTTAGTCACCATACAATACATCATTAGTTTTTGATGTAGTGATCCACGATTCATTGTTTGTGTATAACACCCAGTGCTCCATGCAGAACATGCCCTCCTCCATGCCCATCACCAGGCTAACCCATCCCCCCACTCTCCTCCCCTCTAGAACCCTCAGTTTGTTTCTCAGAGTCCATAGTCTCTCACGGTTCATCTCTCCCTCCGATTTCTTTAGCTATTCCATTGTGCTTGAGATGCAAAAGGAAACACGGGCCCAGCGCAGAGCCGTCCTTTTCTAGTGAAAGTGGAAGAAGGCTACTGTGGGCAGATGCTGTATCTCATCTCTAAGCATCTCTTCAAATCTCCAAATCCATCCAAAGGCAGAAGGTGGTGTTCTCTAGCTATGGTTTGTATTAAGAGACATGAGTTGTGCTGATTACAGTTTTGGGGGGACATCAAGGAAGTGGGAGACAGGACAAGTTCTAAACCCAGTTCACCATTGGAATGACTTGGAGGTAGTATTTCAAGTTACAGGGACCTCACTCTTGGAGACTTAGCTCCTATAGGCCCTGAGCAAAGCGCTGGGAATTGATTTTTTAAAATCTCCTTAAGTGATTCTGATGATAGCCAAACTTGAGCTCCCAGGTGTAAGGAACGGAGCACTGGGACAAGGGTCCTTTTTCAGATATGTCTATGTATAAAAAGAATTATACACCATATTCCAGATGTATATGAGATGTATTCTGGATAGGGAAGGCTGCTTCCACATTCAAAAATCGATCAATATAATCTACCATATCAACAAACTAAAGAAGAAAAATTCCATCATCTCCATGGGCACAGGAAAAACATGAGAAAGCCAAAACACATTCATGATAAAAACTTCCAGCAAGACTACAAGGGAATATCCTCAACTTGATAAATAGCACCCACAAAAAACTTATAACTTATACTTAATGGTGAGAACCACGTGCTTTCTTCCTAAGATTGGGACCAAGGCAAGGATGTCCACTCTTATTCACCATTTACTGGAAGTGTTATGAGAAAAGAAAAAGAAATAAAAGACATACAAATAGAAAGGAAGAAATAAAATGGTCCCTATTTTTAGAAGACATGATTTTCTACTTAGAAAATCCCCAGGAATCTATCAAACCAAACCAAACCAAACACCTCCTAGGACTAATAAGTAAATTCAACAAGTTTGCAGGATACAAGATTAATGCACAAAATAAATTGCATTTCCATATGCTAACAAAGAACATGCAGAAACTGAAATTAAAAACAAAATACCATTTAGAATCACGCCAGAGAAAATAAAATACTTAGATATACTTTTTAACAAAACACATACAGGATTTATATGCTAACAAATATAAAATGCTAATGAAAGAAATCAAAGAGACTTAAAAAATAGAGAGTAATACTGTGCTATCGACTGGAAGAGTCAACATAGTAAAAATATCGATTCTCGTCAGATTTATCTGTAGAGTTAATGCAATTCCTAACAAAATCCCAACCGTGTTGTTGTTGTTTATAGACACAAATAGCCTTATTCTAGTGTAAGGTTCAGGTGTACATTGTGTTGATTTAATATACTTATATATTGCCAAATGGTTCCCACCATAGTGTTTGCTAACACTTCTATCACATCACATAATTACCATTTCTTTTTTGTGGTGAGAACATTTATGATCCACTCTGTTAACTAACTTCAGCTATAAAATATGGTCTTGATAACTATAATCACCAAGCTGTACCTTTTATCATATAATTCATGCATCCTGTATAAGTGAAATTTTTGTACTTTGACCAACATCTCCCCATCTACCCACCTCTTAGCCCCTGGTAACCATCTTTTTACACTCTGTTTCTATGAATCTGGCTTTTTTAGATTCCACACATAAATGACATCTTACAGAAACTGTCTTTCTCTATCTGACTTATCCACATAGCCTAATGCCCTCAAGGTCCATCTGTATTGTTGCAAATGGCAGAATGTCCTTCTTTCTCAATACAATGGCTGAATAATCTTCCATTGTACTGTATGTCTATCTATCTTCTATCTATCATCTATCTAAACAGCCTAGATATCCTTCAGCAGGTAAATGGTTAAACAAATTGTGGTATATCCATACCATAGAATTTTACCAAACAAGAAAAAGACAAACTACTGATACATGCAACAACTTGGATGAATCTCCAGAGAATTATGCTAAGCAAAGAAAGCCGGTTCAAAATTGTTACATGCTATAGGATTCCATACATATAATATTTTTGCACTCAGGAAATTTTACAAATTGAGAACAGATCAATGGTTGCCGGGGATCAGGGATGGTAGGGGTGAGATGTAGTGGGTGCATTATAAAAGGGCAACAGGAGGGATCCTTGAGATCTCTGATATATTTGGTATCCTGACTGACGTGGTGGATACATTCACAGGTGATAAAATTAAAATTGTATAGAGTTCAACACACACCTACAAGTAAAACCGGGGAAATCTGAGTAAGATCAGTGGATTGCATCAATGTCAGTAACTTAGTTGTGATGTAATACTATAGTTTTACAAAACGTTACCATTGAGGAAACTGCAGGAAGCACACAAGGGTTCCTCCTGCATTATTTCTTGCAACTGCATTTGAATCTACAAAGATCCCAATATATATTTCAATTAGAAATGTAGCATCTCTGTTTTTTCTTTTCCTGCCTAGACCTGGATGACTCACAGCCTTAGTATAAAGCCAGCATCACAGAATGCAGGACAGAAAGACAGGGGGAAAATCAGGTCCATCACGACTTGCTGAGCCCCAGATCAAAGCAACTCTGACTCCCATCCTTCCTCTGCACTTATCAGTCAAAGTTAAGCCAACGAATTTCCTTATTGTTTGAGGAATTTGGACCATCAAGAGATTTTCCTTTCCTAATCCGGGGCCAGTTTTCGCTCATGGAAATGAAGCAAAGAGGGACGCTACGAAATTCACATTTTGGAGATAGTAATGGTGTCACAGATACACTGTGCCTAGAAGATAATTTTGGCTTGAAGCTTTTTAAGAGGGGAGACCTTAGCCAAGTTACTTACCTTCTCCAAAGAGGTTACAGATACTTCTCTAGTTTTTTTGGTAAGCGTCCACTCATGAAACAAATAATTGCTGAGTGTCTTTTCTGGGTTTTGGAACAGCAAGTTAAATGGATAAAATCCCCAACTCATGGAGGTTGCATTCTAGGACAGGGAGACAAACACGAAACATACGAGCAGATAAACATCTAATAGGGTGGACGGTAGTAAGTCCTAAAGAGAAAAACAAAGCAGGTGCTAGAGCACTGTGGGGTACAATGGGGAGAGTGCTGGGTCATACTTTACTGCATGGTCTGGGACCATGTGAATTATCATATGCTCTTTGAAGAGAGATTTGAAGGAAATGAGAGTGAGCGGTGTGGATATCTAGATGAAGAGCATTCCAGGCAAGGAGAAGAGAAAATGTCTTGACTCTTTGGATGTGTTTATGGAGCTGTTAAAGATAGACTGGGTAATCTTTTGGGGAATCTTTATCCTCTACTTGTTCAAAAGAGTACACTGTCTTGGTGTGGAGCAAGAAACTAAGTTTTGATTAAAATGGTTACTTTTCAGTTGCCTGAGTTAGTTTCATGTGAATAACCTACCTGTGAGCTCATGGCTCAGATGGGTGGAGAAATGTGTGAAAATCTCTATCAAGGGCAATGGGCTCAGATGTCAGTTTCTCTTCTTTTTTTCATCACAGGAAAGTGGCAGGCAGAGAAAAAATAAGTGGGTGCTAGCTTCTAGGAGTCTATACTCAAGTGTCTCCATCTATCAAAAAGTCATAATTGCAAGGTTAACTCCACAGGGTTGCAGATGTGTGAGTAAGAGAAGAAATGGAAGAAAAAGCTCTTTATATGTTCCTATTGATTGGTATCTTTAGTTTCAGATTAATGAGATCTTTCCTACAACTTGGTCCAAAACCCGTTTTTGGGGGAAGGGGCATAAGCATGAAATCCATGGACCCTAACACCTGGAAAAAATGTACACACACCCAATTTCAGGACAGGTCCAGAGACCCTCAAAACCATCCTACAGGGTCAGATTAAGAACCCCTATTAAACCAGTTAGTTGACATAGCTTTGTAAACAAATAACACATGGGTTTTTATTGGAATAAAGTGGGAAAATGGACATAAAAAGACTGTTGCAAAATGGTGTATTGACATGAGTTATTATCAAACTTTTATGAGAACGCATTTGTGTGTAGACATGTGTGGGTTAGTGCATTCATCAGATTCTGTGCTTGTCGTGGTAGTGAAGGGGACAATGTATTGCTTGTTTGTGAAAACATATGCATGAGCACATTTGTGAGCCTTGGCAGGCGTATCTTTTAGTTCAAATGCATCTGTCTCTGTGTGTATGTGCAGGCGTGGGTGTGCCTCGGAGTCCACGTGCTTTCGTTAGATTTTGTTGGAAGTGAAGCCTTTTGGATCAATGCACCAAAAGATGAATGTCATGTAGCACAGGACTTGGCCCCGGGGGCTGACATCCTACAAGGTTGTCTGAAAAACCCATTTGCAGGCAGATGCTAGCACAGTCTAGTCCCCAAAACATTGACCAGACCCAGAATCATGTCTGCTGATTTTCTGCAAGTTTTTAAAGAGAAAAGGAAAACATAATCCTCCTTTTGGTCTTCATTGTTTTCACTTCTGTTCCTTCTAGGGATGGAGAGCCAGAAAGGAGAAAAAAGTTTCCATCAGGAAATACAGTCCTTCTGCATTCCTGTGATTTTCAGGAGGAAGAGTACAGAGCATGGTGGCAAGAATTTGAACTTGGGAGTTAAAATAGGTGAGTTCTGATCTCGTCTCTACCCTTACCAACTGGCACACATTGGACAAGTCACCGAAGCTTCCTGAGCTACAAATTGCTCATTACTAGGATGGGGATAATATCTATTTTGTCAGACTTTGGTATTGTTGAGAGTATGACATAAGGTCACATAGGCATAGAGTATATGCATAGGATATGCATAGAATAAATAAACTTTCAGTTTATAAAAAATAACATTTTATGTTTAGTCAATAAAATTTAAAATATTTGGAAGAGTTAAATAGTGCTTCATTTTTCTGTGGTGGACTTTCTAGACTAACTTAGAAAAAGATCTGGGAAAATTCTCATTGTGTTATTTATTTAAAACAGATACTTGCTCAGCTCCTACTTTATGCCAGGCACTGTGTTAGGGGCTGGAGATACAGTGGAAGACAAATACAGCAATAATCCCTATGAAAGGAATTTATAGCTTACTGAGGGAGATAGGCATTAAGCAACCAAACAAGTAAGTATGTAAATATCATTAAAATGGTGGCAAAAGCAATAACAGTAATAATGAATGCTATGAGTGACTAATAAAAGGATCTAATTTAGCCTGTGTCATCATGGAAGACTTCCCCGAGGAGGTGACTTTCAACTTGAGATCCGAAGGGGATTGATCGAATTGGCTTGGAGCAAAAGCAGTCCCTAAACTCTGCCCGTTAAGATCTGCTTTTCCCCCTGTGATTCTGTGGAACAAACATGAAATTGAATTCCTTTTCCATGCTGAAAAGTAAGTAAGGGAAAGGGGTGGAGGGATATATGTAAGGAGAATATTAAGAGATAAATCTTATTTTTATATTATAGTCTCTTTCCTTCAAACTGTTCCTAATCCCCTGACTTTTGATTCATAAAGAGAGAGAGTTTTTCCCTCCCATTATAGCCTTGCCGAAAGACAATGAGCAGTTTCGCAACATGATTTATGTACTGAAATCTGGAGAGATTTTACTCACAAAAATATTCCAGCCGTTTATCTTGATCATCTGATATATCAGAGCCTGGCTTGGATGCTTCTGAATTAACTGCAGATTAAATGATTCAAGCCAGCTGGAAAAGTAGAAGGGCAAAAGGGGGGCCACGGAAGGAGGCTCATCACCACTGTGATTGTAGCCTTATTAATGTAGAAAGCTTATTGCAGGATTAAAGGCAGGAGGGGTGGAGGTGAGATCTGGGTCTTGGGGCGGGGTGGGGGTGGATGGTTCTTGGTCGGGTGGATATTCAGTCATTAACACATTTATTAAGCATGTACTATGTGTTAAACAGGGAGGATGCAGTGGTGGGCATTTTAGGTATGGGTGTTGTGCTCATGGAACTTACAGTCTGATGGGAGAAGGAGATAATAAAACAAACAAGAGATCTACCAATACATCTCTAACATAGCATCATTGCGACTTAGTGGAAGCAGTGTGGGTCAGACATCATGGCTTCACTCCCTCCATCAAGTAATTCTTGCTCTCCTATTCATGCGTTTAGTCAGTCATCCCCCTGCTATTCAACAAGTGTATTTTCCGAGCTCCTATTTTGCTTTTTATTCGGTGTAACCGGGGGAGCCCCCAAAAATGAATGAGATGGGACCTCCCCCTTCACAAGAGCTCAGAGTCTGTGGGAACAAATCATTACAGTGCGAGGCAGAATTGGGTACGTGCCTCAAAAGAGTTTCATCCAGAGGTCGTGAGTGTCCAGAGGGAACAGACATCTTATTTGGCTGGGTAACTGACTTTAGGGAAGAAACCAAAAATTCGAATACTGTATACTGAGTGCCTTCCTCTGACCCAGTCTCTGTGCTAGATTCTGGGGTTAACAAAGATGATCAGACAGAGGTGCTGCCCAGTGGTAGCTTCTAGTGTGGAAGATGGGACAGGCATTTAGATAATAACTGGAGTACGATGGAGTCATTCATTCACTTACCAAATGTCTCCCAAGGATCTACCATGAACCAGTCTGTATGTGGATATGAGGTGAGCAGGACTGACCTTCCCTGCCCCTGTGGTACTTATACTCAGGCTTATAATATGGTGGACGGATTTTGTTATTTTGCTGGGCATCACCAGTTTTGGTTACTGCCAGATGGGGTAGGTGATGAGGGGCCCCTGGGAGACTAACTTGTCTACTAGGGTCAAAGAACTGGATATCCAAGGAATAAGGTTATAGTGGGAGTGTTCAGCAAGCAGCTCCCTCCCCCAAAATTCCAAAAGAAAGGGCGGACTAGAGGGGCCAACCAGAAGATGTGAGAAATCGGGAAGTCAGGTAGTCAGCAAACAAATGGAAGGTCTGTTGGGAAGGAGAGAAGAAGACAAACATTTACTGGGCACACACTAGGGGCAGGCATTATACTAGCTGTTTTACATGCAGAGTTTCTTTCACTCTTGTTTTTTAAAATTATGTTATGTTAATCACCATACATTACATCTCTAGTTTTTGAGGTAGTGTTCCATGATTCATTGTTTGCATATAACACCCAGTGCTCAATGCAGAATATGCCCTCTTTAATACCCATCATCAGGCTGACCCATCCCCCCACCCCCCTCCCCTCTAGAACCCTCAGTTTGTTTCTCAGAGTCCATAGTCTCTCATGGTTCATCTCCCCCTCCAATTGCCCTCCCTTCATTCTTCCCCTCCTGCTATCTTCTTCTTTTCTTTTTTTTTAAACGTATAATGTATTATTTGTTTCAGAGGTACAGGTCTGTGATTCAACAGTCTTACAAAATTCACAGCGTTCACCATAGCACATACCCTCCCCAATGTCTATCACCCAGCCGCCCCATCCCTCCCACCCCCCACCACTCCAGCAACCCTCAGTTTGTTTCCTGAGACTAAGAATTCCTCATATCAGTGAGGTCATATGATACATGTCTTTCTCTGACTGACTTATTTCGCTCAGCATAATACCCTCCAGTTCCATCCACGTCGTTGCAAATGGCAAGAGCTCATTCCTTTTGATGGCTGCATAATATTCCATTGTAGACGAATTTCTTTCATTCTTTGCGATGCATGATTACAAGAGAAAGTCAGGGCCCAGACCTGTGTAGGACCTGGGATCCAGACATAGTACTGGAAAAACCCTGAGGTAAATTTCTAGGACTGGAGGAAGAGGGAGGAGGGGGCTTTGAGAAGAAGATGGTAGAAGGATGAGAAATAGGTCGAGGTTTCAAGGCTGAAATTGACTGACCTGCCAGAAGGCTGAGAGCCTGAAGAAGCCAAGAGCCTGCTGTCCTTCTTCATGTTGGAATGATCTCTCAAGCCATCTGCTGATGAGGGCCAGTGGTGACCTCTGAAGACAGTGAGGGGAGGTGGAGATGGGGAAGCTGTCAGGCCTGGCATAGAGGAGCAGAGCCAGACTGTTTCTAATACATTCCACCCAGCAGGACCTGTGTTCCTGATTTCTACTCTGAACATCCCCTGTGTGCAGATTAGATCAGGTAGCTGAGATATGGAGTCTCACAGCTCCTGGGGTTTTCATTCATACCAATTGCATTAGGAAGTGTTCAATGGCAAGTAACTAAAACCCAACTCCAAACCAAGTTAGTTATTAAAGATAATTTATTTTTAGTAGCTTTGTTGAAATATAATTTACATAACCTACAATTCACCCATTTATTTTTTAATTTTTTAAATTTAAATTCAATTAACATATAACGTATTAGTAGTTTCAGAGGTAGAGTTCAGTGATTCATTAATCTTAAATAATACCCAGTGCTCATTACATCATATGCTCTCCTTAATGTCCATCACCCAGTTACCCCATCCCTTCACCCCCTCCCCTCCGGCAACCCTCAGTTTGTTTCCTATGATTAAGAGTCTCTTATGGTTTGTCTCCCTTTCTGATTTGTCTTGTTTTTTTTTCCTCTCTTCCCCTATGATCCTCTGTTTTGTTTCTTAAACTCCACATATGAGTGAGATCATATGATAATTGTCTTTCTTTGATTGACTTATTTAGTTTAGCATAATGCCCTCTAGTTCCATCCATGATGTTGCAAATGGCAACATTTCATTTTTTTGGCTATTGTGGACATTGATGCTATGAACATTGGGGTGCACATGCCCCTTCGGATCCTTACATTTGTATCTTTGGGGTAAATACCCAGTAGTGCAATTGCTGGGTCGTACAATAGCTCTATTTTCAACTTTTTGAGGAACCTCCATACTGTTCTCCAGAGTGACTGTACCAGCTTGCATTCCCACCAACAGTGTAAAAAGTTTCCCTTTTCTCCACATCCTCGCCAATATCTGTTGTTTCCTGACTTGTTAATTTTAGCCATTCTGACTGGTCGATTCACCCATTTAAAATGTATATACAATTCAATGGTTTTCTATAGTCAATGTTAAATCATTTTCATCAATTCATAAAGAAATCCCAGTCTTTATAGCTATTATCCCTCTAACCCCTATCCTTCCTAGCCCTGAGCAGCCACTACTCTATTTTCTGTCTCTAGAGATTGCCTGCTTTGGACACTTCCTATTAATGGAATCATAGAATTATATAATAAAATAATATGTGGTCTTTTGTGACTAGCTTCTTTGACTTTGCAAAATAGTTTTGAGGTTTATTCGTGTTGTAGCATGCATCAACTTTATTCCTTTTATGGCTGAATAATATTCCACTTTATGGATATATCATATTTTGTTTATCCATTCATCAATTGATGGACATTGGGGTTATTTCCATCTCTTGGATATTATGAATGATGCTGCTGTGAACATTTATGTACAAGCTTTTGGCAGACAGATGTTTTCATTTCTCTTGGGTATGTACCAAAGAGTGAGATCACTAGGTCATTTGTTAATTCTACATACAGTCATCTGAGAAATTGCTAGACTCTTTTCCAAAGTATCTGCACCACTTTACATTCCCACCAGCAGTGTATGAGGATTCTGATTCCATTCTGTTTTCACCAACATTTGTTAGTGTGTGACTTTTTGATTCTAGCCATCCTAGAGCTTGTGAAGTGATTTCCCATTGTTTTGATTCTCATCTCCCTGGTAACTAATGACGTTGAGCATCATTTCATGTGCTTATTGGTTATTTGTGTATCTTCCTTGGAGAAATGTCTATTCAGATTCCTTGCCCATTTTTAATTGTTTGTTATTCTTTTTATTATTGAAGACTACTTTTGTCTGAATATTCTCAAGATATTGCAGATTTCAGGTGAGGCTAGATCCAGTGGCTCAATACTATTACCAGAGACTTTTTCTTTATGTATCTTATCTCTGCCTTCCATAATATTGGCTTCCTTTTAAGCTTGGCTCTTTTAGTGGTTGAAAAATGACTGTTAATTGCTATTGAGTCAAAACTTCCTCTGTTACTAGCCGGTGGCAGAGAAACTTGGGCTTCTTTTTGATTAGCTTGATTTAGGTCACATGATGACCTCTGAATTAATCACAGTGGTGATGGAATGGAAATTATACAGATTGGACTGGGCCATTTAAAGATGCATTTGAAGAGCTGAATTTGGACTCAGTTCTTACCTCCACCCCAAACGCACATGGCTACTACACAATGAGCACAATGAGCACAATGAGGGAGGGTTGGGAGAGAGGTGGGAATAGCAGCCAACATAATCCACTGTAGCATTTTTGTAATTATAAGTTTATGTAGCTATTTGATTAATGTCGATTCCCCATTAGGGTATCAAGGCAGCAGGGATCATATTTCTTTTGCTTATTTGCATTTAGAACACCATCCTTTTCCTCATCATATTAATGGACAGACATGGGCCAGATACTACGTTATGTGCTCTGTGTGGATTAAAACACTATATGGTTGATATTATTATTATCATCCCCATTTTGCACATGCAACATCTAGTAAGTGGTAGAGCTGTGATTTGAATCCAGGCAGGCTGGGGACTGGGTATTCTTGACCTCCTTCCTCATGGATGACAAATAATTTTCATCTTTGCAGCTTTTAGTACGATGTGTGGCACAAAATAGGCTTGGGCACTCAATAAGTATCTGTTGAATTTAAATTGAATGAAAATCTAATATTTTAAAGTAAAGCCATGAATTTCTTTCATGGCAAGAAAAGTAGGCGAGGTCAGAGACCAAAATGAAGAACCAGGTGGTTGGATGAGTTTCCCAGCAGCCCCTTCCATCACACTGATGCTCCTGCCCCAGCTTTGAGACAAAGGTCTGGGTCAGAATGTCTGAGGTCGCATGCGTCAATCAGACACATCTCCAGACCTTCAGTGAGCTCTCCTCTCAGGAGGTGAAACCAGCTTCCCAAAGTTCATGAGTGAGCATAGAAATACAGAAACCAACTTTGAAATAAGGCCTTAAATTCCTTCTGCAATAAATAATTAAGAAGTCTCGTAGGTTTTTTCCCCCCATCCTTTGAATCAAAAGAAAAATAATGTGAGATCAAAACCCCCAGAAGAATATGAAGAAAAATACTCAGAAAAGATACGGGTGCTTGGAATAGAAAACATCTTTCCCCATGCATCAAAAGAAGCTCCCAGTTTATCAGACATTTTCACGTGGGCTGCAGCACACTGGGGTGAGAGGAAGAGCAGAGCAGCGAATTCTAGATCATTAGACTGGAAAGTCAGCTGAAATGAAACTAAATCTTGTCTTTCCTTTGGGACAGACATGTTTGCAAAAGATTTATTCAATTTAGGACTATTTCCTAATTTGCTTTCCCCACATTTGGGATTGAGAGATACCTGACATGGCCTGGAAAAAACTCAAATCTTCAGGTGAATGGTATTCTATGCTTTTAAAGGAGGCATTATTCACATCACCTCGTACCGTCCTTATCACTTTTGATGTACAAAAGGCTAGCATTATTGGTCCCTTTTACAGAAGATAAAGTTGAGGCTCAGAGCGGGGCACTGATGTGTTGATTATCACATGGCTGGCGAGGGCCAGAGCTGAAATTCTATTAGAACTTGGCCCTCTGTGCTTTCAAGAACAGAAGATGGAAGGGAAATGCAGACATGGACTCAAATCTTCCATCACTTTCTAGTGGCTTTGATGGACTTGTTTTATCTTCATTTTGCTCATTTGTGAAATTGGGATATACCTACATTGTAAGACTGTGGTGGGGATAGGTGAGACAATGTATGTCAGGTGCCTAGTTGGAGCATTTGAGATGGTCCAGTAACTAGCAATCCTCTTTCCTGTTCGAGTTCTGAACTGATTAAGAAATTATAAAACAGATTGACAAAATAGATTTTTAAACAGAGTTATAGAAGTTGGCATATGGGGAAAATGTAGCTTATATCAAGGAAAATGTAGCTTACATCAGTAGAAATCGGGTTTCCTAATACTAAACCCTGGACCTAGGGAGACTTTCTACTAAGTCATCTGCAACACTGGTCCAGGTAACAGCTCCTCACGTGGGGCAGGTTGATCATTACGTTGCTGCGTGGCCGAGAGCATTGCTGAGCAAATGGTTGGTTTTTTTGTTTGTTTGTTTGTTTTTCAAGCAGGCTGGATCCTGAGAGGAAAGGGAGAAGAAGGGACAAGGGCAAATCAAAACCATGAGATCAAATTGAAACAATGAGATACCACTAGGGTGGCTATGAGGAAAGACAATAAGAGGTGTTGGAGAGGATATGGAGAAATGGAAGCCTCACTTATGGATGGTGGGAATGTAAAATGGTGCAGCCACTTTGGAAACCAATTTGGCAGTTTCTCAGATGGTTAAATCGAGAATTATCATGTGGTGTAGCAATTCCACTCCCAGGTATATATCCAAGAGGAATGAAGTCATTTACAATTTCTAAGTTAAGCATATTTTGAGAGACGAAGAGAACAAGGGGTGCAGTAAAGGGAGGTGGCTTTGATGCAAAACTCTAGGGGGCGCCATCTGTGTTATGGTCGATGTAAATGGCACTGATGGGACTTGGACATCACAGTGGTCCTCCATGGAGAAAGAACCCCACTCTCTGTGTAACCTTGGGAAAGTCATTCACTGTAAAATGGGGAGGGACTAAGTGGTTTCTAAGGGATGTGGGATTCTCTCTGCATATCTCTGTCCTGCATTTCTCTCTTGCTTAATATACGTGGGGCTGTCTGTTGGTGCCTTGATGTCTTAATTTGGGAGCTCCTGGAGCAGTAAGATGGAAATATCTAGGGGGATCCAAATGCCATCTGGTTCCTTTGAGTCCCACTTAACACGGGCTTCCCCCTTGCAGTAGCTGCTTCCAGCCTCGGATCCATTTCATTCCCATGGGTGGGATTCCTGTAGAAGCAGAGGCCCACTGCGGGCCTTACTGATGCTGGCTGCTGATGTCCAAGGCAACAGCAGAGATAGAAGACAATTGCCTAGAAACTGGAAACAGTGTCCAAATGCTCTCACAGCCTCTGATACCACAGGATACTTTTGGCATTGGTGGCTGTGTTGATGATGTGGGATGGGGCTATCGGACCGGATTGCACAGGCCTCCCATAGCTCTCAAAGGCAAACATTTGAACAAGAGAAGGAAGAGCAGAACCACCCCAACAGTCCTGATGGACAGATATCAATTGTGTGTGTCTGGCACTGTATTATGCACTTTATATGCTTTTTGTAATAAGCCCACGAGGTAGGTGCTGTTCCACCTATTACTTCTGCTAGCAGTTTCAGAGTGGTTAAAACGCTTGTTGGTTTACTCTTGTTAGTAGTGGAGGATTGGAGCCTCAAATCTAAGTGATTTTGCTCCGGTGGTCATGTACTCAACCACCACTAAAAATCTGTACCTTATCCTAAGTTGGATCACCAATTCAGTTCAATTCTGCAAGTTTTTATTGAGTACATGCTGTGCTAAAGGAAAAGATGAAGGAAACCAACAGTTTGGGGCCCTTCTATTAGTAGGCACTGTTTTAGGAATTCTATTATTTTGATTAAAATATTTTTAGCTTTGGGTGCCTGAGTGGCTCAGTTGGTTAAGCGACTGCCTTCAGCTCAGGTCATGATCCTGGAGTCCCGGGATCGAGTCCCGCATCAGGCTCCCTGCTCAGCAGGGAGTCGGCTTCTCCCTCTGATCCTCTCCCCTCTCATGCTCTCTCTCTGTCTCATTCTTTCGCTCTCAAATAAATAAATAAATCTTTAAAAAAATAAAATGTTTTTAGCTTTATTGAGGTATAATTGACAAAACTTATATATATTTAAAGTGTCCAACTTGATGTTTTAATATATGTATACATGGTGAAATGATCACTACAATTAAGTTTATTAACATATGTATCACCTCCCGGAGTTACTATTTTATTTTATATTATATTATATTATTTTATTTTATTGTGGTAAGAACCCTTAAGATCTACCCTCTTAGCAAATTTCAAGTGTATAATATGGTGTTATTAACTATGGTTACCATGCTGTACATTAGATCTCCAGAACTCGTTCATCCTATATAAGTGGAATTTTGTATCCTTTGACCAATTTCTCCCTATTCCTCTCTACCCCCAGCACCTGGTAACCAGGATTCTACTCTTTGCTTCTCTGAGTTTCACTATTTTAGATTTCACATATAAGTGAGATCAGGCAGTATTTGTCATTCTGTATCTGGCTTATTTCACTTAGCATAATGTCCTCCAGTTTCATCCATGTTGTTGTGAATGGCTGGATTTCCTTCTTTTCTAAGGCTGAATAATATTGCTGCATATATATATATATGTACATATATATATATGTATATATATACACACACACATGCATACACACATTTTCTTTATGTATTCATCCACTGACAGACATTTAAGTTGTTTCCATATCTTGGCTGTCATGAATAACTCTGCAATGAACATAAGAACACAGATATCTCTTCAAGATACTGATTTCATTTCCTTTGGAAATACACCCAGTAGTGGGATTTCTGGATCATATGGTAGGTCTATTTTTAATTTTTTGAGTAAGCTTCATACTGTTTTCCATAATGGCTGTACCAATTTACATTCCCACCCACAGTGCACAAGGATTCCCTTTCCTCCACAACCTTGCCAACATCGGTTATCTTTTGTCTTTGTAATAATAACCACCATTTTAACAGGTGATAGGAACTATCTCATTGTGGTTTTGATTTGAATTTTCCTCATGATGAGTGATGTCAAGAGCATCCCTTCATATACCTGTTGACTGTATGTCTTCTTTTGAGAAATGTGTAATCATGAACTTTGTCCATTTTTAAATCAGAATAATTTTTTTTTTGCTATTGAATTGTATGAGTTTGTTATATATTTTGGATATTAACACCTTATCAGATATATGGTTTGCAAATACTTTCTCCCATTTTATAGGCTGCCTTTCCACTTCGTTGGTTGTTCCCTCTGCTGTGCAGGAGTTCTTTTTCACTTTGATGTCATTCCAATTGTCTATGGACAATGTTGGTTTTTGTTACCCATGCTTTTGGTGTCATATCCAAAAAGTCATTGCTTACACCAATGACAAGGTGATTTTCCCTATATTTTCTTCTAGTAGTTTTATGGCTTTAGATCTTGTGCTTAAGCCTTTAATCCATTTTGAGTTTATTTTTGTATATGGTATGGGATAATGATCCAATTTCATTCTTCTGATGTGGATATCTAGTTCTCCCAGCCCCATTTATTGAAGACATAATCCTTTCCCCATTGTATGTTCTTGGCACCCTAGTTGAAGATCAATTGGCCATAAATGTGTGGATTTATTCCTGGACTCTCTATTCTCTTCCATTGGTCTATATGTCTGTTTTCATGCCAGTACCATACTGTTTTGATTACTGTTGCTTTGTAATACATCTTGAAATCAGGAAATGTGATGCTTCCAGCTTTTTTTCTTCTTTCTCAAGATTGTTTTGGCTATTGGGATCTTGTATGGTTCCACATACATTTTAGGAATGTTTTCTATTTCTGTAAATAATACCCTTGGGATTTTGATAGGGATTACATTAAATGTGTAGATCACTTTGGGTAGTATGGACATTTTAGCAGTGTTAATTCTTCCAGTCCATGAACATGGTTGTCTTTCTATTTATCTGTGTATTCTTTAATATTCAGTGTACAAGTCTTTTGCCTTTTTGGTTAAGTTTGTTCTTAAGCATTTTATTCTTTTTGTTACTACTGTAAATGGAATTGTTTTCTTAATTCTCTCTTCAGATAGTTTGTTGTTTGTTATAGAAACACCATTCATTTTTGTATGTTGATTTTGTATCCTGCAAATTTATAAAGTTTGCTCGTTTCTTTTTTTTTTCAATTTTTTTTTAAGATTTTTTTTTAAAGATTTTATTTATTTATTTGAGAGAGAGAGAATGAAAGAGAGCACATGAGAGGGGGGAGGGTCAGAGGGAGAAGCAGACTCCCTGCCGAGCAGGGAGCCCGATGCGGGACTCGATCCGGGGACTCCAGGATCATGACCTGAGGCGAAGGCAGTCGCTTAACCAACTGAGCCACCCAGGCGCCCCAAAGTTTGCTCATTTCTTTTAACTTTTTATTTTTGGTTGAGTCTTTAGGGCTTTTTTACATATATGATCATGTCATCTGCAAACATTTTATTTTATTTATTTATTATTATTATTTTTTAAAGATTTTATTTATTTATTTGAGAGAGAGAGAATGAGAGAGAGCGAGTACATGAGAGGGGGGAGGGTCAGAGGGAGAAGCAGACCCCCTGCCGAGCAGGGAGCCCGATGCGGGACTCGATCCAGGGACTCCAGGATCATGACCTGAGCTGAAGGCAGTCGCTTAACCAACTGAGCCACCCAGGCGCCCCTGCAAACATTTTAGATGCACTATTTCATTGACTCTTCTCATCTAGTGTTGGGAGGTGAGAATCATGATGTCTGTTGTACAGAGTAGAAAACAGAAATTCTAGAAATGAAACCACTTGCTCAAAGTCACATCTGTGATTCACAGCAGAGCTAGGGTGACTCAAGACTCCTGAACTTGAGCCCTGTGTTCCTTCTACCTTCTTTGACATATTTCACAACTTGCTCACAGGTATAAATATTCATGTGCGTATATGTATAATATCAACATAAAGAATATAAACACATATATACACATCATAGTTATCCCCATGTCAGAGGGCAATGGGAAAGACCAAATTACCTGCAAATGGATGTAAAAAGGCTTGTAAGCATGTTATTATTTTTTTTTTTTTTCAAAATTTAATTTAATTTTATTATGTTAGTCACCATACAGTACATCATTAGTTTTTGATGTTGTGTTCCATGATTCATTGTTTTTGTATAACACCCAGTGCTCCATGCAATACGTGCCCTCCTTAATACCCATCACCGGGTTAACCCATCCCCTCACCCTCCTCCCCTCTAAAACCCTCAGTTTGTTTCTCGGAGTCCATAGTCTCTCGTGGTTCATCTCCCCCTCCGATTCTCCCCCTTCATTTTTCCTTTCCTTCTCCTAATGTCTTCCATGTAAGCATGTTATTATTTATTGTTAGCTTTTGTGGTTATTACTACAGTTACAAATCATAGCTGCTCATCTGTGAAGGATGTTCCCTGACCCACAGCATGTGGGGGCTCTGGGGAGAAGACAGAATTTTGCCTTCCCTACCCCTTTCTTGCTGACATCACAACTCTGCTTCAGCACAAATAGAAAAGACTGATTAAGTGGCGTGATGTTGACTTCAGCTCCATTAAAGTCGCAGAGGGATAGTGTCAAGGGAAGGGAGGTCAGCTGATGGGAAGCAGGCAGGGAAATGAGTGTTGCAGATGGCTGGCTTGCAGGTCTTTGGAAGCATGATGACTCCTCTTTACACCCTGAGAACTCCCAGATATAGCAAATCCCAACAACTGCTTGAAGGCATGGGTATCTGTACAGACTTCGGAGCTGCTGAGGGGCTTGTGGAGATAGCACTGGGGAATACACTGAAGGGTGGAGGTGGTGGGTGCTTTCTTGGCTGGTAGAGATTCTTCAGAGCCATGGGAGTAGGTTTCATGCATGGCTTCCAGAGGAGGATCTCTGAGTTCAAATCCTGGTTTGCCTGTTGTGACCTGGGTGAATTTAGGTAAACTAATCACCACCTTTCACTTCCATTTCCTATTTTTAAAAAAGATTGTATTAGAACCTACCTTGGATGGTTGATGAAGGATATGAGGAAATAATATATGTAAAGTTTTGAATTCTAAGCCTCACCCACGCTGAGCATTCAGTAAATGTTAGCTATCATTCTGTTATAAAACCAGCCAGATGTGTTCCACCACTATAAAAGCAAGCAGAGTAGCATTGCCAGCTGCCTTAAGTACTGTTTTCAAGACAAGGCGTGGAGGGAAAAAACAAGAAACGGGATGGGGTGGGGGTGGGGGATATAGGGGAGAAGAAGGGGGTGCTGACTCTCTCCCTGCGTGTATTGAAAAGGTTTGGAATCAAACAGGCCTGGGTGTGAATCATGAGCAAGTCATCAACCTCTCTGAACCTCATTCTCCTCATGAATAAAATGGAAATCATAAATCCCTCTCTTAGAATTTGACAAATCAAAGATCCGATCCCTCTTTTATTTCTGACATAGGAAGAGATGGAACGGGGATGGAAAAAAAAAAAAGAAGTAACATTAATAAGTGTCTACTGTGTACCAGTTGTGAGGTTGGACAGAGACAACTTGGTAGGTGCTCAGGACAAGGTGTTGGTGCATTGGGGATCAAATTTCAGCAAAAGACCCATAGATGTTTAGAACTTACTGTGCTATTCTCCCTCCTTCTGCCAAGATTCCACCCTAGAGGAGATACAGATATGGGAAAATAAGACTAGAGCTTGAAGTAACACTTTATTAGTAACTAAAGAGGAGCCTGCTTTCCCAAGCAAAGGCTTTCTGATCAAAGTTAAGCTTGAGGCTCTCAGAGAGCTCCCTATTCTCCCACTCCACCTGCATCAGACATGCCCCTCAGGGCCAGCATGCTGAGGAGAGAGAAAGAGAGAGAGAGAGAGAGAGAGGTGCCAGAACTTGAGAGCCACTCTGCCTCACTTCAAAAAGTTCTCTGAATGGTGTAGATGTGGGATATACCAGAGTGTGGCTGGTCTGCCCCAAAGGAAAGCCTTGTTTCGATGTGAGGCAGGATGTGCAAGCAATGACGAGAACACGGGGCCTGCCTTGGAGGCTCAGCAGTCTTCCTTACTAGTGGAAGGTGGCCCAAGCTGTGCCCTGGGCTCTGGCTTCTCTGAGATCTACTCCTCCTACCCTGTGGGGGGCTGGGAAGGAGGCTGTCAGAGGGGGCCCTGACATGGAAAGGGAAGTGGTCTCTTGTCCTCACACTCAAATGTTTATTTCCCCCGGGGATCCCTTAGGCTGATACTTTGTGCATTCTTTCCCCTTTGAGGTGGTCCTTGTGTCTGGATTTCATCTTCCTTTCTAGAATTGGTCAAATCTAGGAATTGGATGGACTCCATATCGAGCCTCTACATCAGGCTCTGATTATCACTTCCTTAGTCACAGCCATGGTGTCCTGACTCATCTCCTGATGTCTAGCTTCTCCATCCGCTTTCATTCACTGTTCTCCCAGTCATGGGTGAATTCACTAGAACACACTCACCAGCTCAAGAACATCCCTGGCTGCAGACTAAAGGTCACATCTGTTAGCTCTAGACTACTATACACTGACTTCATCCATCCTTTCCATTTATGGAACTGTCAACTCGAACTGTTTGCCTCTTGTCCCAGTACACCAGTATAATTGAGCACATATTGGTTTCTTTCAGCAAACTACAAACCCTTTCAGATGGGGACTGTCATTTATTCATCTTCATAGTTCCTACAACACCCAGTGAAGTGCTTGGCACATACTAGGTGCTTAATATGTTGGAGTAGACCTCGGGAGCCAGACTTTTGGGTTGGATATGGTCTCTTTGTGGCTTTAGAAAAATCATGCATAATCTCTGCACCTGAGTACCTTTATCTTAAAAATGGGGGTGAGAATAATACCTACCCCATAGGGATAGTTTGAATATTACATTGGTTAGTAATCATACGTTCCTTTGACAAGTGCATGGAATAAATAAGTGTACCATATCGGTTAGCTATGACTACAGTCACCATTGCTCCTGAGTCTCATAGAGTGGCAGGTTTACAGGAAGTAGCACGCATTATAATCATCATGGTCCATCACTTTTATTTGGGGCTTTATTGCTTTCATCACAATGCACATAAACAATTTTAAATGAGTCTCACAACTAAGTCTGTGAAATCCCTTCCTGCAGATGAGGAAACTAAAATAGAGAGGGGGGTTTAGTGGCCTCCTTGGTGACACAGGAAAGACTCAAAATTAAATCTTTGGATATCGGTTCATTACTCTTTCCATTGCGCTGTGGTCATCCCATGAATTACAGAAGAAATCAAGTATAAATAAGACATGTGCCAAATTGATTTCACTTAAAAAGGAAAACTGAATTTTCATTTTATTTTTATTTAAAACATTTTGTTTTTAAAAATGAGATTGTGAATTTCTTGAGTGTTAAGACCACATTTCATTTTTTTTCTGATTCTCCCAATCTCATACAGTATCTGGGACAAGACACACACTCAAAATGTTGGAAGAAAGAAAAAAGAAAGAAAACAATGAAGAAAAATATTTTAGGGTATGTGAACCACTCCCCCCCATTTTGTGATACCTATAATATCACTTAAATTAAGTATTCATTACTGGAAGTGAGGGTCTTTTCTTTTGCACTTTAGTGGACAGATAGACACTAACAACTGTCTTACCCAAATCCCCTTCAGAAAATCCAGAGCAAGTAGAGTAAGAGCTCTCTTAACAATTTCTCTGACATTAGAAAAACATCCATAGTACAGCTCATGTGAAAGAAACATTAATTATATTTAGAACTCTTGAGTATGGTTCTCAGGAGTTGCTTGAGATGGAATTAGCAAACTCCTTTATTTTAATAAAAACCCTAAACTCATAGAAGAGATTCATTCAGCTGTCTTTCTCTGCCTTGCAAAGTCCTCTTAGCTAGAGTATTGGAAATGAGAATATCTAAAAGATGCTTCATTAGAATGCATGCTCCCCAAGAGCAGACCTTGCCTGTCTGGGCCTGTGTGTTCACAGTGCCTGGATGTAGTCAGAGCACAATGATTATGTGCTGGGTGAATTAAATCGTCCAATAAGAACCTTTGAATGAGATCGCCTTTAAGCTCTGTGCAAGTTAGAGACACTGGCATTTTTATGATTATAATTCTCCTTTATAAAATAAGTTCATCCCAATACCCCTAATGATTCCGTGAAATCAGGTAGATCTGGCTGGGTGTTTATGATCAATCATACTGATTAGCAAGTGGATAGGCTTCAAGATACAGACCATAATACCCGACTCATACACGCCACAAATCCAAATGTATTCCAGCTGGTCACATCACTACCATATACAGTTTACCAGAAGGTCTGATTGCCTTCTTTCAAGTGATGTTTCAAACTGATTCCATGAATCACACCAGCTCATTCTCTTTGGGGTCCAGAACAAGGATGGGCATTGTCTTTAATTCTAATTGAGGGCTTCAGTTCTGGGACATCTCAAATATTGCAGGTGACACACGCTATCTCTTCCAAGGCCACATTTCGGAGGGTTTTCTAACAAGAAAGCAGCCAGATTTGAATATGGTGACATTAGACCTCGTCAGACAAAAACATCAATATTGGTGCATAATTAATGCTTGGAGCTTATCTGACATGGACAGAGCAGGCCCAGAGTGCTTTCAAAAATCAATTTGCTACCTGAATTACAAACATCGTAGATGCAACCTGACAGGCTGATGCTATTAGAACATGGGGGCATCTAGAAAAACATTTGAGCTAATCAAAGATCTAGTCCCTTTCACTCCTGATATATGAAGAGATTGAACAGGGTTGAGAAAAGAGAAGTAACATTTATTAAGGATCCATAACAATCAGATGAAATGAGGGTGGTGATACTAATATTAAGGATGGGAAAAGAGGCTCAAAGAGATTAAAGAATATGACCAAGATCACACTGCTAGTGGGTGACACATGTGGAATTTGAACGCAAATATGACCGTAAAGTCCATGTTCTTTGCGTTCTTTCCCAAGACCACACGTGCCGATGTTCTTACCTTCTCTCTCCTCTGGGACGGTTCCTGGATTTATTAGTGTTCTTGTTAATTATCAAGTTCCTTCACTAGAATATAAACTCAATGAGCAGAAGGGACCATGTTGGTCTTGGTTTCTTCACTGTATCCCAAGTGCTTAGCTCAGTGATTGAGACTGAGGAGACATACTAGTCGTATTCATGGAATGAATGAATGATGTCTTTCTGTATCCCCCCAAAGGATCTTGCACATTGTAGATGTTCAGTGTATGTGTTCCTTGATGGGTTAATTGAATGACATCATTCCATCACTTAAAGCTTTATGAGGTCAATTTAACCTACAGGTATGCCTTATTTCCTTGGTTGAGAGAGGCTTGGTGAGGTTAATTAACTACCCTGAGTCACTGAGCAAGGTGGGAAGCACTTTGACGAGAATCCAGAGTTTCTGAGTTCCTACCTGGGACTGTCTAAATCAGTCCACAGTGCTTTTGCAAAGCAAGCTTGGTGGAAGGTTTGTTCATTAGAAAAACTCAGGAGAAGTGATTGTGAATTACCAAAATCTCAATTATCATTTAATGAAAAAGATGGTTGTTAACTCCCAAGTACACACCACAACCCAAAGGAGGCTAACCCAATCATATATGTATAGCTCCTCAGGGATTCCTTTACAAGTGAATAGATGAGCATGATTTTGTAATTAGCTGAGTGATTTGATGCGAATGGGTATCAGAATCTGACCTTAAGCCTTGACCTTCATGGCACGCAACTGCTGTGGTCATATTGGTCCAGAGAAGTTGGCTCATTTAAAACAGTTAACTAGTCTTCCTTCCTGTCCTGTTTACCAAAACCTTTAAAGCCTTGGTTGAATTATCATAAAGTCTAAATTAATGGATCTGAAATGGTGAAGTTTGATTATTCTTGGAATGTTAGTGGTTGGCTGAGAAATGAAGCAGCCATTTTTAGGGACAGGGTAACCTAGCCAAAGATTCTAAGGCAGATGATGGGGGTGGTGTAGCAGTTCGTTAGATGGGGACATCACTCACAGGCTCTGTTAGAAAGGGCACCGGGCAGGCTTTGGCAGCAATTTAATCAGATTGACACTCACCTCACCCTTCAGGTTTAATTTTGTCCCTGGAAGTCAGATGCTTAAGCAAACCAGGCAAAGTGTTTGCTCACTTTGAATGGGGTGATTCAAGGACAGGCAAGCAGACAGAGTGAGTCACAGACGGTTCCATTTGGAGGGGTCTTTAGCTGTCATGTATTCAGGGGAAAAAATGTCTGGACCAAAATAAAGGAGATAAATAAAAATAAAGCCATGCCTGTGTAAGAAAGCTAGAGCTGGGCCCAGATAGTGTCTCCCACTCTGGCGGATGGAGCGCTGAGCTCAGAGCCAGGGACCCTGGGCAACAGCCTGGACGTCCACTCTGGCCTTGTCACCTTGGGCAGGACCCTCCCGGTGTGGGCCTCGGGTTTTGCATTTGTAAACAGGTGGGGGCGTGTGTGTGGCATGTTGATGAAAGCTCTCAGTTCCCTTCCAACTATGGTTTTTTGGAGTAAAGATAGCACAAACCCAGGCAGCGAGAGGCCGGGGGAGCCCAGACTCTGAAGGCAGAGGTCTCGCCCCCAGGTCTGGACGTTCATCTCTGACTTCACCTCCCTCCCCTTGGAGGTTTTCAGAGAATCAAAGCAAATTTCCTGGGGTGGGTAATCTACAAGACAAGACTCAAACATTTTCACAAAATCCAAGAAAGAGTCTTGTTGATTTCTCCTGAACTTTCCCATCGCTCTGGCCTCCAACTTGATTGGCAGGGGGATGTGGGGAAGGCAGACATTAAAATTTGGCAGAAAAAACACAGGGTCTCCCAGGTTTAAGCAATTTCTTGTGGAGAAATGCTGCTTCTTCCAGGCAGGTGCTCAGTCTTTCTGTGTCTCCCCCTTCTGCTCTCTCCTTCTCCAGACAGTGGCAGGGAGCAAGGGAGAGCTGCCTATCCTCCTGGTGGACACATCAGCTGGCAGGAGTCTTCCCCACTTGTTTCTGGCCCCCCTGCTCTGTCCTCTGCACCATCCCTGTAGCAGCTCCAACAGGGTCTCAGGGCCTGGGCTGACTGCTGCCCTTGGAGTCTCCATGCAAGAGGTCCTCACACGCAGGCCATGCGGAGTCCACTATACTCTCTCTGCCAGGTGGGCTCCTGCCTCCATGTACCTTGGGGCAATCAGTGAGGAAGTGCCCATACCTGGGGATTTTAATGGGAATTTTGTCATGTTCTGCCCTCTCCCTGATCTTTCTGTGGGCTTGGAGACTTAGGGGTAGGTGGGGTTCCGATTCTCTTCTCAAGGACTCAGGCCTCCATCTCCACCTTTGTCTGAGCCCTTCTGTCCCTTGGCAAAACACTTTCCCCTTCCTCTTCCTGTCTGGTAGAAACTTGAATTATGCCATATCTCAAGTTACATATGGCAAAGAATATAACTTGATGTTAAGATTAGCCTGGCTACGTTCTTGATGCTTAATGGAAGTTTGGAATTTAGAAATACTTTCCTTTTCTAACCAAAATCATCTGAAGACTACTGTTTCACAAAAAAAAAAAAAAAATCTAAATTGATATTCTAAGTTGAGGGGTAACATTATTATGTTAGCCTGCAGCTGTTTTTCCTCTGAATGTCTGCAACATACTGATTCCATGGCTAGGCAACTTCAGTGTGTCGTGAATGGAGAATGGAAGACACATTGCTTTGTATTCTCAAAAACACCAGGTATTTTACAGAAAAAATAAAGTGAAAGAAGAGGGAAGTGGTGTAGTCTGGTACAAACAGCCAGTGTCTGGGACTCAGAAGACCCCAGTTTCAATCTTGACCCTACTGGATTTTGTGTCTTTCAGCAAATCCTACAACATTTTTGGTCCTCAATTTTCCCTTTGGTTCAATGAAAGGGTTTCATGAGATGATCTGGAAAGTTCTAGCAGTCCAAGACTATGGCTGGCCACTGGTCCTTCCCATTTTTGAGGGCAAGAGGCAGGGTGGTGCAATAGATTGTGAACTTGGGAGTTGGGCACTGCTGGGTTTAAATCTCAGCTTCCTCACTGTCTCAGGCAAGTGCCTTAACCTCTCCGAGCCTGTTTTCCCATCTGTAAAATGGGGATATTAAAGCTTCCTAAGTTTGTTGTGAGGATTAAACTGGCCCCTCCACCATGAGGTCAGGGCCCTGTCTACTTTTATCCACCATTGTATCCTAGTGCTCATCACAATGGCTGGTGCATAAGTTCTCACAAACATTTGTTCAATAAATGAAACAATGAATGGATGACGCATTTAAAATATACAGCATGGCTTGGGCATGGTCGGTGGTCATGAGCTCTTTCCTTCCTTCTTCTTCCCAACTTCTCCTACTTCTTTCCCTCCCTCCCCCCTTTTCTTCCTTCCTTCCTTCCTTCCTTCCTTCCTTCCTTCCTTCCTTCCTTCCTTCCTTCCTTCCTTCCTTCCTTCCATGTCCCTCTCTGTCTGTCTCTGTCTCTCTTCTCTCTTTCTCTTTCTTCCTTCATTCCCTCTTTTGGCACAAAACTCTGCAGACTAACTGCGGGAAATCCTGGTGGAGATGGGGCCTCTGGCTACAGAGCCCAGGGGACACCTTCAGGCTAACCTGAGTTGGAGGGTGTTCCGGGGCATCTTGGCGCTTGGGCTACGCTCCTCACAGCTGGGGCTGCTGGTGCCTGCCACCCAGGCAGTGAGCTGTGCTGTGGGTAAAAATAGGCTGTACGAGCGGAGAGTGTTAGAACCGCCACCCCAGACGGTTCTCAGCATAAACAAAGCAGCATATGGTGAGGCCCGAGTTGATGGGGATGGGCAGGGAGGGAGGGGAAGTATGCAGAGGGAATCAGGGAGCAGGAGGAAGGATACAGGGCAGGCAACTTAATGAACTCTCTGTCCAGGCTGCCCGAGCTGAGCTGCCGTCCACATTCCTTTGTGTGATTGGAGACCGTTAGGGCTGGGGGAACTTGCCTTGCCCATTTTGCAGGTGCAGACACAGAGGCTCCGTGAGAAGCACGGCTGCAGAAGCCAGAAGGAGGTCCAAGTTCAGCAGTCCTTCTATTCTTGAATGCCCAAGTGGGGTTACGGAGGCAGGAAGACAGAGGCGGGTGGCCAGGGCTGGTGTGGGCATCAGGAACATCAGGTCACTTCTGTCCTGAGAAAACACACACAGAGAACGGGTAAGCACTGTAAAAGGACACAATTGAAACACACAGACTGGGGCAGGTCCCTGGACGCTCCTGGAACTCAATACCTCTCCTCCAGAATTCCTCCAAGACATTGAGAGAGCTGCCGAACAAGCCTGGCCCAGCTGACTGTGGCTGCAAACAGCCCAATAATCCATTAACAAAACCCCTCTTGGGGTCCTGTGTCTGCAGTTACAGGAGTTACACTCCTGTTCTGGCCCGCATGCCTCACTTTAGAGATGGGAATGGCAGGGCGATGGCGGTGCTGGCCGGTGTGGGAAGCAGGCCGTTGAAAACTGAACCCAGGAGCCCAGGCACCCTGGCTTTCTCTCTCTCTCTAACTCACTTTTTAGTAACATGGGAGCTGTAAGATTCTTGGACTCTCATCAGTCACAAGACATGAGCTCTGTGAAGACAGAGACTTCTACCTTCTGTTTTATAGGGTGTCGTTCCAAGGCCCAGAAGAGATTTCTAGTCACAGAGCAGGGAGCAGGGACTCAATAAATATTTGTGGCATGAACAAATGAATGTGCCTTGGCATTAGATAACTCAGAATTCTAACCTCAGTTCCCCACCTCACCAGATGCCCCTGCTGGATCCTTGTTCTTTCATCAGGAAATGGGATCATGGGACCTACCTTGTGGCAACATTGAGGAGATGGGTATGGAAGGGCTTCGGTAGATCAGTCAGTTATAGTCTCGTGGCCAGTATCTTGGTCTCATCCCCATCATCTCTGTTGAAGAGACTTTTCACAGGGTTGGAGAGGGCCCCACAATTAGGTAAGAAAAGTCATCAGGAGTCAGATCCATTGGTTAGTATTGTGTCCATTGTGCTTTATTTTTATAGACATCTCCCGATCTGTGTTGCCTTTTCTATTTAATGGGGCCTCTTTGATGATGTCCTGGACCTCCTTTTCACGTAAGATTTCTCACTTTTCTCTTGTTGACATGTAAGATTGACAGGAATTCAGCTGGCTCATTCATACAGGTCACAAGAGAGGACCAGAAGGTCCAGTATTCCCAGAGGGCTCAGATCTATCCGGACTATTCCCCAGAGCTTATGGATGGGTGGTGGGTGCCACCACCTAAGAAAAGACCATTGCCTGGGTGGAACCCCTGAGGACAACATCACAGAATGGAGCCAAGGCTGCTCATGGATGACCTTTCCTCCTGCCTCCTGCCATAACATGCCTGCTGCTGGTGGGCTTTCATGCAAATGGTTTGGGCTGTTGAACAGGGAAGGGTTATGTATCATTGAATTAGTGGAACGTTTTTATAGTTGGTGTTCTTGTGGTCTTGACTTACATAAGAATTGATCAAAATGTGATCTTTCAGGATTAACACATGGCATTCATTCTAGTAGCAATAAAACATCCTAAGACTCAGCAAGCTAAGTAATTTCTACCTTTCCTAGCTGGGTCAGAACCTGAGACATCCTTAGGAGGGTTCTGGTACTAGAAACACCACTTTGACACTCACTCGGACAGCAAATGATCTTCTGGTCTGTGGGAGAGTCATTTGTTGAACAAATACATCTAAAACTATATAAAATTTAAAATTTTGATCAGTATCATGAATTACAAGCACAAAGTGCTATAAAAGAAAATTACATGGGAAAAAATTTAGATGTAGGTCCCTTGGAGAGCTTCTTTGAGGAAGCGACATTTTAGCTGAGACCTAAGGGATAAAGAAGTAGCCAAGGGAAGAATGAGGGCGGAGTGTGTGCTGGGCAGGTGGGCGGGTGAGTGTGAGTGTTCCCAGCCTGAGGTGAGAAAGAGCTTGCTGTCTGAGCATCCAAAAGAGGGCTGCTTTTCAGAGAAAAGTCCCAGGCACTTGTATATATTAGCACTATGGCAACCTCATGCTTACCTATGGGAGACTCAGGCTCTGATTCGCCATGAAATCTTGGAAGTGCCCTGCCCCCCACCCCCATATACAATGCAGCTCTACTGCATGATTACCCACTAGCCTTTCCCTTTCAGCAGTGATATGTGATGAAGGAGCTTTCTTCACAACACACGTGCCTTGTGACCTTTAGAAGGTTGACCTCAAGACCATCTTGGTGTCAAGGAGAGATGCTGCTTCCCCTTTACCCAACTTAGCTGCTGAATGAAACAGTAGATTCTCATGTTGAGAGTTGTCACCTGTCAGCATCTCCCTGGAGTTTGGCGAGGTGTTTTGTACACATAAAAAGAAAAACACAAAACCAAAAACCAATTCTGTTGATTAAGGAAGGGGATGAGTTATTGTCTGAATGAAAAAAAAAAGTGCCTGAGCTCTTGAGAGAAAGAAGAATCCCTGTCCATAGGGGATAGGACTTCCCTTTAAGGAGATGCCAGATGTGTCATAAATCTCTGGAAGAGTCTCTGGTCTGAGCAGAAGCTGACACTTGAGCCCATGGAAAAAGACCTGTGGGAATTCAGGAGTGTCAGGAGGCAGATGGCTCCAGGTTGATTTGCAACAACCATAAAATGGCCCAAAAGAGGGCCTGCCAGTGGGGATGGACTCCATCTCGACACCTGGGGATTTATATCCTCGCCTTCTGAGACCTGCACACATGCACCAGGCTCCCTGCTTAGGTCTTGACTGAAACCTTCATACAGATTGGAGGCTGCCATTCTGGCTTGGGTTTTTCCGGAAGATGGCATCTATTGGTGGTCTCAACTGCAACATTGCAGTTCTGATTTAGCTCTTTGGTCTGTTCTCCTTGACAAAGGAGTTTGAATTCCCCCTCTTCCCTTATGGTGGAACTGCCTTGTGGATAGAAGGAATTGGAGTACTGCGAGAAGAGCCCTAAGTGGGGCTGGGAATTTGGGAAACAGTGTTCAAATCTCAGCTACACTCTACACTAACTTTCTGTAAGACCTTGGCCTTTAAGACTAGTCCTGTTCAATTCTTGGTTCTCAGGCTTTCTATCTGTAAAGTGGATTAGACCGGTGGTTTTCCATCTCCCTCCCTCTCTCCCACCCTCCCTCCCTCTTTTCCTTCCTTCCTTCCTTCCTTCCTTCCTTCCTTCCTTCCTTCCTTC
>NC_058415.1:79254924-79264031 GCF_002201575.2 Neomonachus schauinslandi | reverse complement strand
TTCCTTCCTTCCTTCCTTCCTTCCTTCCTTCCTTCCTTCCTTCCTTCCTTCCTTCCTTCTTAGCTGTCTTTTCTCCCTCTCTCTCTCCCCTTCAGTGGGGGGAATAGAAAACTCATTTTCTAAATCAATATTTGTTGGATGAGTGAATGACTAAAATGAAGTTTCATTTGGAATCTCAAATTATAAAACAGAAAAAAGAGAAGATTCTCTTATGTAGTCAGGGATGGGAGCCTTGGGTTTCTGTCCCCAAAACAGCCCTTGAGCCACTTGGGAAGACCGCTAGAACTCTGGGGACCACCATTTGAAAACAACTGGATGACAGCTCTTCTAAGGCACTTTTGGGCTTTAAAATTTTATGATCACTCACACTGTTGTGCTTCATCTAAAAATACCTTGACCATTTCTGACCATCTGTAAGGTCAACAAAGAAAGACAAGAATAGGACAAGTCAATCAACAAACTATCAGAATGTCAGAGCGCCAGATGTGGACAAAGCCTTGGGGCAACCCAGCTTAGTCTGGTGCCCTCTGTGGTTGATCGGGAGAAGCTGTGTCTGGGGGCATCGCAAGAATTCTGCAGTTACGGTGCAGTGGGAAAGAGTCAATTAATGATGTCTGCGGCGAGTGCAGGAGGGGGGAGTGGTGGCATGTATGCTATCTATTTGCCACCCATCTGTCCATTAATACCCGTGTAATAGTACATATTGGGAACCTAAGGCACAGAACCAAGAGCATAATTGTAGCCCACAGCTAGTAAGCAGTAGATCTAGGACTCGGCCCAAGTTTGTCTGGCTCTGGTTTTCTTATTTCAAAGCTCAGAAATGCCACAGGGCCTTGGTTGGAACTACGCTGTTTGGAACCATGGCCATGATGCTTTGAATCCTCACTTCTAGTGTGGGTCTTCAGGATACCTGGGGCTGGGCCCACAGTGCAGACCGTTCTAACATCTGAGCTCCTTTTTTATATTAGCCTCTGTCCTCTTTCCCTACCTTCTTGCTCAGAACCTCCAGGGACTTCTTGGCTGCTGAACTGAGGCTTGCCCCTTGGAGCCACCCTTCCTGTTGCTGCTGTCTCTGGTTCTTTTGATACTGCCTGCTCATGACCACCCCCTTTACCACACACTCCTCATTCCCCTTCCAGAAGGTTGTGGGCTCCTGAAGCAACTGGAACCCGTTCCAGCAGCAGCCACTCACAAGCTGAGCAACCTTGGGGAAATCAGTTAACTTCTCTGAGTCTCAGTTTCCTCATCTGCCAAATGGGCACAGTGATAGAATAATAGTATCTATTCTAAGGATAGCTGTAAAGCTTTTTGACATAATGTCTATACTATGCTTCGGATAGGGTCGACGAGTGATAGTTGAATGGAAAACGTTAGTTATTCTACCGCTGATGATGATAATGTTAACTGGTAGAAACCACTTCTCTCATACATCATCATTGCCATCTTGGACACCAAGCTGCTGGCCTGTTCGTATCTTCTCGTGATGATTACAAAGAATAATAGCAAAATGGTAGTTCACGGTAATTCTTCCCGTTTATTGTTTACTATTTTCCAGTACTTTACACAGATCTGTCTATCTATCTATCTTCCTATACTCCTGTATTCTGTCTAACATATTCTCAACACCCCTGTGAGGGAGGTACCATCTTTCTTATTTTAATGGCAAAAAAAAAAAAGAGAGAGAGAGAGAGAGACTTAGAGAAAAGAAGCAATGTGCTCAGGGCATATAGTCGGCCCCTGGTCATGCTGGGATCCTGCCACTCCAATCCATCTACTGGTAAAGCCTGGGCACTAGCCACCAGGCTACACTGCCTCCCAGTGCAGTACCCAGTGGCCTGGACTTCCTCCCAGCCCTTGCTCCCGGGTGAGTCCAAACCCTCATTCTAGCCTTTCCCATTTTGCCATGCACTTGGCATGGCAGACTTCCCACGGTCCACTAATATGGAGGCTGAGGACAGGCAGCAGGCTGGAAGACCAGAGAGGTGAAGAAACTTTCCTGGCACCTCCCAGCCACCAAGTGGCCAATTATAGACATCAACTTTTCCTCTCTCTCTTTCCCTGGGTGGCGGCCGCTAAGCCAACTGCCTTTCTTTGCCAATAGCTGACACACAGAAAGCCGTATATTGGGTCCTCCAAGATGTCACATGAACAGTTTTCATGGCACCGGGGTGCACATAGTGGTGGGGTCCGTGACATTATAGTATTGTTTCCTGCCTGAGGAAAGCACGGAGTCAGGGAAATGGCTGGGTGTTTTCAAAGGGCAAGGTAATTCGTGTGACCAACAATAACATTTACAGTTATTTAAGCTTAGATAAGGGTAATTAAATCGCACGCTTCATGGGCTAAGCTGATTGCCTGCAGGGGTCAAGGAGGCCCCCTCCCAGCTCAGCATCCACAGAGGGATTACCAGGTGCATTGTGGGGCCTCACGGAGAACACGGCTTTCCTGCCAGGCTGAGGCACCAGAGAGGGCAGCTTCTATCTTAGCATCTCAGGGAAGGGCAACAGTACTTCCGATTGAGTGCCTGACTGCCCCGGAGAAAATCCAGGCTCTGGGTCGGACAGCTCCGGATTTGAATTTTGGCCCTAAGTGCTGGGTGACCAGGCAAGTCACTTGACTTCTGTTAGAAGTCATGTCTTATAGGTTGCTTGTAAAATGGAGGAAGCACTACATCATTGGTGTATGATAAATAACATGATAGAATATAGTACATAAATAACATAGTAACAAAGAACAACCAGCATGTTGGGGTGTTTTCTAGAAGCCAGACACTGTTCCAGGGCCTTTCCTCACTGAATTCTCACACAGGTATGCAGTTCATCCTCTCTCCTTTCATGGTCCTGCTGGGGTCATCCCTCTTAGGCAGAAGACCATCCTCAGACTCGGGTGTGGCTTGCCCAGGATCCCATGCTATTTTTTATATTAATTTATTGACTTATTTATTGAGATGTAACTGACACAAAACATGTCAATCTGTAATTTGTCAGTATGTCACTAGGTATCATGTCAGATACGTAAGTTTAAGGCGTACAACAAGTTGGTTTGTTAGACTTACATGTTGCAGTATGATTAGCACCCTGGTGTTAACTGTTACTGCTCACATAATTATCCTTTCTTTTCTGTTGTGAGAACATTGCCGATCTAGTCTCTTAGCAACTTTGAAGTGTATCCTGCAGTATTGTTGACTCTCATCACTATGCTGTGCATTATACCTCCAGGACTTATTTTCTAGCTGCAAGTATGTCCCCCATGACCAACATCTCCCCAGTTTCCCCTGTTCTAGAAGTCAGAGTGTAGCAGGAAAAGGATGACACACACTAATGGGAGTGACCAAGGAGAGTTAAGGCGGTCTCTTCCTAAAAGGGGAATCAGCCAGGCTATGGGGCAAGGGAGGGAGCTGTTAGCAGAACTTGGACAGAGTAGCCGTGACCTAGGAGAGGGATGCTCTAAGGAGCTGTGGGCTTGGCCACAAGGAAGGAAATGGTTGCGGGGAGGGGGGTGTGTGGAACTGGGCTGGGGTTGGGGGAGGTGCTGATTACTCTGCCCTCACTCTCCTCCAATGCACTGGCTGAACCCAGCCTCATTTGGACCAGAGAGGCCAGCTGCGAGGGCACAGAGCTGACTAGAGGAAGGTGAGAAAGAAGGACCTGAGGGAACAAACAAAAAATATCCAGTCCTCTGCCTGGAAGGTGACAGATCCCACAGGCGCGCTGGGGAAGTCTCTATGCATGCTGCTCCCACCAGAGTGTATGCAGTTAGTGTTAAATAAATGATAGCTGTTAAGCGCTTGTCTGGGTCTTTCCCCGCTCCAGGAGAAGGGAAATACATTATTGTCTCATCTCAAGTGGAGACTGGAGCCTCTTCCCCAGCTCGAGATGAGAATGAGACTCTTCATTCCATAGGGGGAGGGGACATAAAGAAGATGGATAATTGTCATCTTACCCCCGGCCAAACAGCCCACCCTGGCTACCATGTGAAGACTGGGTGTACTGGAGGGAAGGTGGAGAGAACAGCTGGGAAGGGAGAGCCAGACGGGGGATGCGGAAGGCCTGACCCAGGGCAGAGGCAGGGAGCATGTGAGGAAGCCGAAAATGGTTTCTGGGGATTCTGGCCGGATGCAGGGAGAGGAGGAATCTGGAGTGAGCGAATGCATAGAAGTGGAACTATGTTGCGCTCTGGGACCAGAAAAGAGCAGCATCGAGAAGCGGACCACCTTCGAGAAAAACCTGGGTGTTGATGGCCCACTCCCTCTGGCTGATGCCCAGAGAGGGGAAGCTGTCAGAGAGCGGCTAATTGTTTCGGGAGGGTGGGAGAGTTAAGGGATCAATTTATAGAGATGAGTTTTCCAACTCCGGCAGGTAGAGGCAATTCAGTCCAATTTATGTCCGGTGAAAATGGACACTTAAGAGGAAAATATTTGCAGATCAGTATAAATTCAATCTTGCCCTTAAAGCCAGCCCCAAGCTGAGGAGGAGAGGAGATTTTCTTTGTTTCTTTCTTTTTTTAACCACAGTCAGTGCTGCTCTGGGGGGAGGAGGGGGGGAATTCAGTTTGCCTGCTTTCTTTCTTCATCTGCAAAATGGGAGAATTAGCTCTGCCCTCCCAGAGCCAGGGGCTGCTTCGAAGATCAGAGTGGTTGAGGAGGGCCTTTGTGAACCGAGATGTGGCATATTCGTCTGATGGATATGGGATTTAACTTTTAAAATTATTATGATATCGCATACTGTAACAGGAAAAAAAAAATCAGTGAGCCTGATTTAAAATTTCAGCTCTTTCACTTACTAGCTGTGTGTCTTTGGGCCAGTTAATTCACCTCTCTGAAATTCTGTCATCTCATCTGTAAAATGGGAACACCTCGTGTCAGGGCTGTTATGTCATAGGAGCACCTGATGGAAGCAGGTAAGACAGTGCCTGGCACATAATGGCAGAGTGTGCACACTGAGGATGGTAACTATTAGCTGATTGATGAAACCAGGATAGGGTTCATTAAGGAAAGCCTCCTAAAGTAGCTGCCGTTCACATCCTCTGAACACTGACTTAGGATTGGCTGCAGGGAGGCTCTTCAAGAAATATAGAATGATTTGGTTTGGGGAGGATGAAAGCCATCACAGATGAGTAGAATCCGGGAAGGAGTGGGAAAGCAGAAAGTCAGACATTCTAGGGTGAGAGGCCAAAGGAGAGTGGGCATGAAGACGGATATGACTATGATTCCTTTGGGAGACAAGAACAGCACTGAATCTAGAACTTCTGGGCTGGGAAAGTCATTGAAATGACTCAGTCCACAAGTCAGAAGTCAAACACACACAGGGGCCAGTGGGGTGACGGGCGTGAGTTAAGGTTGCCAAGGAGCCACTCGGAGATGGCGAGGACTATCGTCACCCGGACGGTGCGTGTTATACCTCCAAGTATCCACATTCCAATGTTACAAAACTCGGTGCAAACAAAGCCCATGGGCCTTTGGATCACAAGTTTGAGAGCCCTGATGTATCCAAACCTCACCTTCCAGAAGGCAAGAATGACAATCCAAGGGACAGAGACTTCCCAAGCTTAGTGGCTGAGTGGGGACTGGAAGGGCTGCCGAGAGAGGATGAGCAATTATAGAGTGGGGACCCCCACCCACCCAGCGGAGGCCTGGACAGATTCAGCGAGAAGGAGGCACTTTTTGGTGGGGGCTAGGAGTTATCCTGCATGAACTCCAGAAGCCACTGGGGATAGTAAGCTGTGCGTCTGTTACATTTTTCCCGTTTGATCTTCACAGTAATCCCCTGGGGGAAAAGGTGTCTCTGTTCCCACGTGTAGGTGAAGAAACAGGCTCAGAAAGGTGAAGGCACCTCCCTGTGGTCACACAGCCAGATGGGTGCAGAGCTGAGATTTGATCCCGGGCTGCTTGGCTCCCATACTCCGGTTCTTGCTTCTGCCCCACGCCTGATCAAATGGCCTCCTGTTTTGTGCAGTCATCATATTATCTTCCTTTGTGCAACAGACCCGCATGCTCTTGGGCCACAGACTCCCAGTGCTGTAAAAAGACTGGGCCCAAAGTGCTCTCTTCACCCTGGTCCCTGTGGCTCCCGGCCTCTGTACCTGCAGGTAGGGCATGGAGCGTGGACCTCCCACTGACACTTTTAATGAAATGGAATGAGAGCTGCGGCCAGCGAGTCAGGTGCTGTTGGAAAGCTTGCGTCACCATCGAAAATAGGCCCCGGGGCAGCGTGGCCCATGGGAAACTGGTGGGGCCCAGGAGGTGTCCGAGTCTTCCAGGCTCGGTCCTCTTGTTCTTGGTCATTTTCATTTCTCCGGATGACGGTGAGCTCTAAGACAGCGTGACATTTGCAGAGCTGCCTGCTGGTGGACTGCAAGTGTTTTAGAATTCCAGAAAGCCTTTTCTATTACCGGTTTCATGGTTTAAGACCCAACCCTGCAGGAAGTGCCACTGAATCCTTTGACTCCAGCTTGCCTGGCTAGTCTCACCGCCCGTCAGCTCCTGCCCACCCTCCACACACGCCCCTCCCCACATACACGCGCGCCTGCACACACACATCGCCCCCCACCCTCCACATGCACCCACAAACACACTTATACACACATACCCATTCCCACACACGCAAACTCCTACACATATGTACACGCACAAACACACACACACACCCGTATACACCTAATCACACATACACACCCATATACGCATACACACACACAAACACACATACACAAACATCACCAATGCTCTAGCAAGAAAAGATTTCTTTTTCTACTTTGTGCATCCCGTGATTCATAAAGCTATCGCACTGGACTCACTATTTGTACTTCCCAGAGCCATCCATATAGTAGTCGTCTCTCAACTGTTTCTGTAAGGAGCTTCTCCCTGGAGAACAGACCCTTCTCACCTCCAGGTGCTTCTGAGGTAGCTGCCAATCATGTGGCCCTTGGGTACCTGAAGGGTACTCCTCACCCCTTCCTCCCCGCTCCAGGTGTGTGCAGGGATTAGTTTGGGGGCAGAGTCTTTTTTTTTTTTTTTTTTTTTTTTTTTGAGCTCTGATGTAGATGTTGAAGGAGAACCTTCTTCTTGCTCTGCAGGTGTGTTAGCTCGGAGTTGCCCAGAGGTCTTGTCCAGCCTGTGCAAGATACCTATCTGAGAAGGAAGCCAAGAAGAGTTGAGCTAGATTGGGAGTAAGAGAGAAAGACCTACGACATAACTGCCTTGGATCCAGCCATCCTGGAAGTCAGCTCTGTCCCTTTGACTTACCAGTTATATAAGAGCGTTGATTTCCCTGGTTTTTGCTTACAGTATTTTAAGACTTTGTGGTTACTTATCGTTACTTGTAACCCAGAGTCCTCATGTTATAAACAACACAGTGCTAACTGTTTGGCCTCTACTGTATCTTCTAGTCCTTGTACAAGTCCTCTGATGTGGATATTATGCCCATTTCGGTGATTAGGAAGGTGAGGCTCAGAGAGGTAGAGTCACTGTCCAAGGCCATCCCTCCCGCATCCCTCCTAACAGCCTCCATCGTTTTAAAGGCTTTTGCCTGAAAGTGGCACATATCACTTCCACTTGTGTTTCTTTGGCTGAGGAGAATCCAGTCACCCTGCAGACTTCAAGTAGGCGGGAAGAGCAGTGCTACCATGTGCTTGGAAGGAGAAGAACTGGAGTATTTATGGACGATGGCCTTAATGATTACCACATGTCACCGTGTCACAGGGAGCTGCACAGAGGAGGGGCTTTGTCTTATTCATCCCCAAAGCCCTGGCCCCTAGCACAGGGGCTACGAAGCAAGGTTGGGAAGTGTATGTTCAGCGGATCACGGAACTTATCGTGTGGGCCAATTGTACCTACCTATGACAAAAGTCTCTAAGGCATGGATTATCTTCACCTCTGTACCCCCAGTACCTGGCACTGAGCAGACGCTCACTGAATATTCACCAAGGGAATGAATATGGAATTGGTGATATGTGATATCTGCTCACAATGGTGGCTTCTGTTTCTTTTCACCTGGTTGGGTGCCATCTGAAAGGCCGGAGCAGAAAATTTGGAAATGAGAATGCATTGGGATCAGATTCCAAAGAGAGGATGGACAGTTCATCCCAGCCCAGAGCGAAAGGAAAGACTTGGACAAGGCTAGTGGGAACCAAACCAAATACCAGGAGACTCCAAGACGTGTTGGGCTGAGGTTAGAAATCAGTTTGCTCTCTCCAGATTGGAAATGGTAGAGAATAAGGAGGACATGATCAAGGGAACCCAGAATACATGTGAAAACCCAAGATATTTTTGGGGAGGAGAGCTTATTTACTTTTTACTTGCTCCATGGTATGTATGTCTTCTTTCCAGTGGAACTGCAGTCTTTCTGTGTGTGAAAAAAATGTCTCAAGCTGCATCAGCATTGGATTTGCTCCCAGATTGTAAGCTCCTTGAGGACCACCACAGTCTTCATTGTCAATTCCACATCAATATCACAGCACAGGACCTTGCATACAGTAGTAACTAGGTACATGTTAGTTGGTTTGTGCATATCAATGTGCACGCATGAATCCACAGAGAACAAGGAGACTATTCCCAGACAAGTCAGAAGATTCAGAGTAGCAGATAAAACAGAGGCCTCACTGCAATATTATTATGATACAGAAACACTGCTTGCTCCCCATTAACCTCAGGGAGTAGGCGATTCTCTGGAGTAGGGATAGTTAGATAAATATGGGCTAAACTATTCAAACATAGGGAATTTTATTTTTAAAAGTATTTATTTATTTAAGAAAGAGAGAATGCACACTCACGAGCAGGGTAAGGGGCAGAGGGAGGGAGAGGGAAGCAGACTTCCCGCTGAACAAGGAGCCTGACGTGGGGTTTGATCCCAGGATGCTGAGATCATGACCTGAACTGAAATCGAGTGTCAGATGCTCAACTGACTGAGCCACCTAGATGCTCCAAACACAGGGAATTTTAGAAGGAAGGGAGGGAGGGAGGAAAGGAAAAGAGAAAGAGGGAGGAAAGAAGGAAGGAAGGAAAGAAGGAAGGAAAAGAAAGAAAGAAAGAGAGAGAAAGGAAGGAAGGAAGGAAGGAAGGAAGGAAGGAAGGAAGGAAGGAAGGAAGGAAGGAAGGAAGGAAGGAAGGA
>NC_058415.1:79183174-79254914 GCF_002201575.2 Neomonachus schauinslandi | reverse complement strand
GGAAGGAAGGAAGGAAGGAAGGAAGGAAGGAAGGAAGGAAGGAAGGAGGAAGGAAGGAAGAAAAAAACAGACTATCCAGTGGGGTACTATCTAACCAGATAATGTAATTCCCCAATTTTTAAGCAGTCCCTTGACTCTACCATTTTGCGAACATTCAGTGTTGCCCCTACGATCATCCCATGTTGCATGGTGCCACCACACGGCAACACTCTTGGGGACACTTGTGTATGCAGGACCACCAGACCCTGCACTAGACCTCTGTGCTTTGTCAGTTCACTGGGCTGATGTTTACCATCCTCTGCTTTCACCCTCCTCTCTTAAGTCAGATTTTAGCTATTATGTTATTTCTCACAGGTGTCCAGGTCCTTGCCTACTAGTAATCTCCCGGGGCTTCATAAATGAGAGAAGTGAGCCCTAACATTCATCTGAACGAACACCATAGTGAGCACCCCTATTTTTCAGACAATGTGCAGTATGCAATTTAGAAGGTATGAGGTCTCCTTTGGGGCAGCACAGTGCTGGGGTTAAAAGTATGGGTTGGGGCGCCTGGGTGGCTCAGATGGTTAAGCGTCTGCCTTCGGCTCAGGTCATGATCCCAGGGTCCTGGGATCGAGCCCCGCATCGGGCTCCCAGCTCAGCGGGGAGCCTGCTTCTCCCTCTGACCCTCTCCCCTCTCATGCTGTTTCTCTCGCTCGCTCGCTCTCTAAAAAAAAAAAAAAAAGTATGGGTTGTATCTGATGCTTGGGGCACAGCCCTTGTTCTGTCTTTTAGTCACTGGGTGACCTCTGGCAAATTAACAGCCCTCTTTAAGATACAATTCACATGGCCATAAATTGGGGATAATGACAGTGCCTACCTCAGAGGTTTGTTGTGGGGGGATTAATCAAAGGATGAATGGAACTATTGGATATTGTTTTCTTTATAAGTAGCTTAGTGTCAGAAATGGGAGATAAGACTCATCGATAAAGTATGCGTGGGAAGGTCACTTCTTGGTGGGGAGGGTGGTGCCCCAGGGAAGAAGCAATGAGTTGGAGGCTTGAAGAGCCAGGAGGATGCTTGGAAAGGAAGAGAAAGACAATCCAGGCAGAAAGAATAGGCGGGTGGTAGAGAATCTGGAGATGAAGGGGCTTGTGCAGGGAAAAGACAGCCCTGGGTATTGAAGCAGCACGCGATAAGGTGAGAAATGTAAGCCGAGTCTAGACCAGGGGTTTGCAAACTACGGCTGGAGGGTGACACTGGCCCACTGCCTGTTTTTATATAGCTCAAGAGCTAAACACGTTTTCTTTTTCATTTATAAATGGTTGGAAAAAGAAAGAAGACTATTTTGTGATACGTGAAAATTATATGAAATACAAGTCTCCGTGCCCACAAATTAAGTTTTATTGGAATATAGTAACTCTGTTTCATTTATGTATTATGTATGGCTGCTTTCTGATGACAAAGGCAGAGTGGAGTAGTTGAGACACACTCTAGGGCAGGCAAAGCTTAAAATATTTACCATTTCGCCCTTTACAGAAAAAGTTTACTGATCCCTGGTCTAGACGCTCAAGTGACTTGAATGCCTAACTGAGGAATTAGACCTTAACCTGTAGGCACCAGGGAGACAGAGAGCTGGGGAAATGGCAGGGGTAGGAATGAAAATGCCACCCTCCCTGATCATCATGGGCTCTCCATGCCCCCAGTAAGCTCCCATCCTTCTCTTTCTGTCCTCCAAATGTGCGCTTCCTCCAAAGTTCCATCTTTGGAAGAGACAAATGCATTCTTCTCCCTTCCCGTATTGGGATTTTTTTTTTTTTTAAGAATATTCAAATGGGCTTTCTACCTTCCATACTAAGTGCAGAGAGCTCTGGGCCCCACGCTGATCAGACTGGGCGCCATTCTGTAAATCATTTTGTGCAATTTCGTGTTCTCTCTGCCTGAAAGAAGGAGAATTAGTTTGATAGATTAAAGCTGTTTCCTTATTGGAATGGGCGTTTTGTCTCTTTCTCTCGGCGCTCGTCCACTGTCTCTCGATGCCTCCCAGGTAGGGAGGCCCTAATTTCCCCGAGTCGCTCATGGTGAAGCAATTTCCTCTCTCTGCCAGCCCTACGGGGTCTCATTTGTCGAATGAGGGGGCCTCTGGCTAGGGTGGAAAATCTAAGAGACGAGAAGGTGACCTGCTCCTTTCTGCGGAGGTTCTGTGTTGTAAAATATTTCCAACTTAGAGGCAGATGCCCCTGGTTGTTGGTCAAGGGGGTTTCTTTTAACTCTGGCCTTTGCAAGGGCTGTAGAAGGACATATGGAGACTAATTGGGCCGCCACTGTGGAATAAACGGGATGCGGGGCTCAGTGAATTCAAACCAAAATAGCTACATTTACAACCCCACATTATGTACAGGCATCATATAAGTAAACACCTGGTTTTAACAGCTCATTCCTCCTTACAAAGATTTTGATGAACTTAGTAGTGCTTATACTTTGGCATTTTAAGGAATAGCCAGGGGAGTATGTTAAAAGGCAGATTCCTGGCCCCCACCTCCAGGGATTCTGCTTTAGTAGGTTTCAGGTCGCACTTGGGAATCTGTATTTTTAACAAAATCCCTGGATGATTCTGATGCTCAGTAGTCCCAGGACACCCCTTGAGAAATGCTGTCTCAAGATAACATTTTGTCCTGGTGATTTTCTCAAGCTAGCACGAGATACCCCAAGTGCCTGGCACGCACAGGGTGCAGGACCAGCAGGGACCATGGACATTACTGGTGTAAGTTTTCCCATTATCTTGGTCATTATTACAATTTTTTGGTTGCTGTATGTCTGATCCACGTGGTGTGCATTTATACCCTGTGCTGATTCATACTGGATTCATGGTGAACTTTGGGGGACTTCTGTTTCCTCCTCCATAGAAGGGAAAGACAAATCCCTAGCTTCCCGAGACTATCTGTGATTATACTAAATGCTAGGGATTCTCAAGCAATCAACTTGGAGTTCTATTGCTTTGTTCCAGCTCCTAATTACATTTGCATAAATCCACATCCATGGAAGCAAGTTTAGATGGGCCTCTTTACTAGGCTCCGTGGCCTTCCTATGGAGTCCTTTGCCTGGTGATGCTCTCTGCTATTACAGGAACTGGTTTTCGGACCCCCACGTTGAAACACATACAACGTCATTCATCACCTTCTGCTGTAAGAGGTGGGCTGGAAAGAAGCCTGTGTCAGGAGTCAGGAAAGCTGGGTCTGCCCAGATATTATATCTGGTACTGCACCTAGCTTCCATCAACATGGAGACATAAATAACATACGCTTTTCTTTTTCTTTTCATATTGTTTTCTATTCACACTGTTTATTTTTCTACTGATACTGTTTTTGTTCATACCACTCAGTGTGGCAAAACTGTATTCCTAATAGAAATCACTAGAGGGGGATTTCAATATCCACCTGGGCACATTGTTATACCTTTTACAATCACTTAACTTTTAACTGTTGCAATGACCACTTCATCCAATCAGTGGCTCCCAAATGGAGAATAGTCACTCTCCCTGAAACTTCCCTTGAGAATGTAACTTCTCCAGGGTGTGTTCAGAGTTAAGATGCTCTTTTTAGAGTTATAAGTCCTTGGAACTTTGTGTTAAGAGTTCTTTATTCTTAAAAAAAAAAAAGAGTTCTTAATTCTCAAAGGGGACCATCTAGGGCTACCACACTACTGTGTATTGAATATTCTGGGCATTGGGGCTACAAGAATGAACAGGTGGTGTCTCTGGTTTTGAGAAACCAATAGAACAGTGAGAAAGACAGACACATCTAAAAAACAAAACAAAACAAAACAAAAACCCAAGAAGTTCTGTGGGTTAAACTAAAGGTTTATGCAAAATATATGGGGACATGAAAATTAGCAGGTGGGTTGAGGACCTGGGGAAGGGAGTGAAGGGAAAAGCCACCTAGGAGAGATGTGTCCTGGAAGCAGGCTTGGGGAAGAGGAGGAGCTCCTGCATGAGCTCTGGGACTCAGGGAGAGTCCAGATGGGCATGAGCACATGCAAAGGCCCTGAGACAAATCATTGATGTATTCATTTGCTCAACCAAAAAAAAAAAAAAAAGAAAAGAAAACAATTTTGAAGGATCTAACTAGATCAGGCACAATGTTATGGGTTTGCATGAAGATAAATTTTTTTAAATTTAGTTTTATTATGTTATGTTAGTCATCTTTCAGTACATCATTAGTTTTTGATGTAGTGATCCATGATTCATTGTTTTCGTATACACCCAGTGCTCCATGCAATACATGCCCTCCTTAATACCCATCACTGGGCTAACCCATCCCCCCACCCCTCTCCCCTCTAAAACCCGCAGTTTGTTTCTCGGAGTCCATAGTCTATCATGGTTTGTCTCCCCCTCCGATTTCCCCCTCTTCATTTTTCCCTTCCTTCTTCTAATGTCCTCCATGCTATTCCTTATGTTCCACTAATAAGTGAAACCATATAATAATTGACTTTCTCTGCTTGACTTATTTCACTTAGCATAATCTCCTCCAGTCCCATCCACGTTGATGTAAAAGTTGGGTATTCATCCTTTCTGATGGCTGAGAAATATTCTGTTGTATATATGGACCACATCTTCTTTATCCATTCATCTATTGAAGGGCATCTCGGCTCTTTCCACGGTTTGGCTATTGCAGACATTGCTGCTATGAACAATGGGTGCATATGGCCCTTCTTTTCACTACATCTGTGTCTTTGGGGTCAATACCCAGTAGTGCAATTGCTGGGTCATAGAGTAGCTCTATTTTTAATTTTTTGAGGAATCTCTACACTGTTTTCCAAAGTGGCTGTACCAATTTGCATTTTCACCAACAGTGTAAGAGGGTTCCCCTTTCTCCACAACCTCTCTAACATTTGTTGTTTCTTGCCTTGTCAATTTTTGCCATTCTAACTGGTGTAAGGTGGTATCTCAATGTGGTTTTGATTTGAATTTCCCTGATGGCTAATGATGATGAACATTTTTCCACGTGTCTGTTAGCCATTTGTATGTCTTCTTTTGAGAAGTGTCTGTTCATGTCTTCTGCCCACTTTTTAACTTGATTATTTGTTTTTTGGGTGTTGAGTTTGAAAAGTCCTTTATAGATCTTGGATACTAGCCCTTTATCTGTAGTGTCATTTGCAAATATCTTCTCCCATTCTGTGGGTTGTCTCTTTGTTTTGTTGACTGTTTCCTTTGCTGTGCAGAAACTCTTTATCTTGATGAAGTCCCAAAAGCTCATTTTTGCTTTTGTTTCACTTGCCTTTGGAGATGTATCTTGAAAGAAGTTCCTGTGGCCGATGTCAAAGAGGTTACTGCCTATGTTCTCCTCTAGGATTTTGATGGATTCCTGTCTCACATTGAGGTCTTTCATCCATTTAGAGTTTATCTTTGTGTATGGTGTGAGAGAATGGTCGAGTTTCATTCTCCTGTATATAGCTGTCCAATTTTCCCAGAACCGTTTATTGAAGAGACTGTCTTTTTTCCACTGCATATATTTTACTGCTTTGTCGAAGATTGTTTGACCATAGAGTTGAGGGCCCATATCTGGGTTCTCTATTCTGTTCCATTGGTCTGTATGTCTGTTTTTGTGCCAGTACCATGCTGTCTTGGTGATCACTGCTTTGTAATATAGCTTGAAATCGGGCAACATGATGCCCCCAGCTTTGTTTTTCTTTTTCAACATTTCCTTGGTGATTTGGGGTCTTTTCTGATTCCATACAAATTGATTGCATATTTGAGGAAAGAGGATGAGTCTTATTTTCATAGTCGGGGATGGTTACAAAATACAAATCTGGAAAAGTGCTTTAGGGCATATGGCACAGAACTTTATAAACCAGTAGAAGATATTTTTGGGCAAAATAGAGACCCCACAGTATGTAAAAAGAGGAGGGACTCAATCCAAATAGTGCAATGGGTACACATAGAAAGGATTCTAAGAGATAAAACAATAGATAAATAGGATCCCTGACTTCCTCAGGCCTCACCCTCACTCTGCCCTTGTCAACAAAAGACCACTCTATAAAGCAACCAGTTCACCCTAGATCTGAAGACTTCCCAAGAGCCTGGAGTCACATCAACCTTTCTTTGGTGTCTTTGCTATTATTGATAATTTGTACCAAATTCATTTTGGGAGGTTGTTTTTCTTCCCTGACATATATCATAGGATATTTTTATAGTTTGATGAATCTAACACATCTGTGTAATCACACAGTTTCCAGAAATCCAGATGTTCCCCAGAGCACCTCTGGCTCCCACGCTCTTGCAAACATTTGCTGTAAACACCAAAGGCTGTTTGTTGGTTTTAATGTTCTAGCTCATCTCATTACCCAGTGAAGGTGAAAGATTGAAGCCAGATAGTGTTGCCAGTAAATGTTTTCATCCCTAATGCATCTATTTCTAGTGACTGATTAGTATGCGGTGGGGCCCACAGACCGATGCTGTCTAAATGGCCAATCGCATTCTGCCTGCTGTGGTACAGAGAAGGAAGTCAGGCCGGTGTGCAGAGCCCCTTCTATTTTTTGGCCTGAGGTCCCTAACTGAAAAACAAGGGACCACTATCAAGCCCCATATCACTGGTTACTGGGATGACTTTTAAAAAGTGAATGAGTTTAAATGTTCACAAGTACCTAAAATATGGACAAATCTTAACAAAAGGTAGTTATTTTCATTACTAATACAATCATCAGTCCGTAATGGAAGACATGTTCACCTGTCTTTAAGAAGTTCTGTGGTAGGGCGCCTGGGTGGCTCAGTCGTTAAGCGTCTGCCTTCGGCTCAGGTCATGATCCCAGGGTCCTGGGATCGAGCCCCACATCGGGCTCCCTGCTCAGCGGGAAGCCTGCTTCTCCTTCTCCCACTCCCCCTGCTTGTGTTCCCTCTCTCACTGTGTCTCTCTCTGTCAAATAAATAAATAAAATCTTAAAAAAAATTAAAATAAAAAAAAAGAAGTTCTGTGGTAGTGGAATTTAACTGCAAAGCTGGGGAAAGAGCACTGAAATGGGAGTCAGGGGCTCAGACTAGAGTCTCTTATGGTCCTTATGGTCTTAGGCAAGTCTTCCCCTTCTCTAGACACCAGGTTGTCCATTTGTGAAGGGAACATATTACCTCAGATGATACCTAAGGTCCTCCCAGTTCCAATGCAGATGAATCTCTCATCCTAAGGGGTTGGTGCATGGAAAGCAAGGGGGAGCATCTCTAACCCAAGAGGCTGTTAGCTGATCCCTCTGGAATGGAGATTGTAGCTACCTTTGCTTTGGAGAGCTTTAAACAGTAGGCAGGAGATAGTTTTAGGTGAAGAGCCTTCCCCACCTCTGTTCCTTCTGCTAGGAGTCCCCTTCAAACCCCCCATCTCTGTTGAGTTCCTATACCTCAATGAAGCCTTTCTCTGAATCTGCCCAGTGGCCCTCACCAATGAGATAAATTAGGGTCCCTATATTTTTATGTCACTCAGCATCACCAATTGAGACTATATATTTTGTAATCATTTGATTCATGTTGATCTCTCCCACTGCACTGAGATCTCTCCCTCTCCATGAGAGCCTGGACCAGGTCTATTTTGACCATCACCATTTCGCCCATGCCTGAATGTGTGGATAGATAAATGAATGAAGTCTTGCCTGGGGGAAAGCAAATGGGTTAGACAGCCTCTTTCTGGGGGCTCAGAGCCCCAGGGTCCTTTACAGAGTAAATATGGGGGATACAGAGTGTTGGGCAAATACAAACACTGGCAAAAAAGCAGAAAAGAAACATTTATTAGTAAGGATAACATCCAACTTTGGAGAGAGAATGGACAGCAAAAGGAGAGGAATGAATATTACTGTTAAATAGGGAACAAAAAAGAGCAAAGAAAAGCAAATGCAGGGTGAAGTTTGAGTGTGGGAAGGACAGGGATGATTTTCTGACTGAAGCCTGAAGATCAAGGATGGCACCGAACACATTAAATATTTCACAATGATTATCAACTTATTAAGACAGAAAGATTGATTCATTCTTATGTTCTGGAGAGAGAGTTGTGAGAAGCAATAACCCATCTCGAGCACAATAAGCTTGCCTTAATCGGAACAGATAAGGTTTAGAGGATTGAGGGAGATTAATTGATGAAAGAATGAGTCCCTGGGCTTGCGTGGGGAGGCAGCGTGGTGATGAGGAGGAAGGGATGGGGGGAGCCCTGCAGATGTGGACTGAAGGCTAGTACATCTCTTAGCAGCTGGGTGACCTTGGGCAAGTCCCCTTCCCTCTCCCAACTTCAGCTTCCTTTTCTTTAGAACAAAGATTGATAAATGAGGGCCCATGCCAAATCCAATCCCTCACTTGTTTTTTTTTAAATAAAGTTTTATTGAAACATGCATTGTCAATGCTCGCTTTTGTGTTACAATGATGGGGTCATTGCAACAAAGAGCCCATGGCCCCAAAGCCAAAAATCTTTACAATATGATTCTACAAAAGAAGTTTGATGACTCCTGCTCTAGAAAGATATAAGTGATAACCATTTTGCAGGCTTGTTCTGATATTCATTCACCCGGTGTCTGGCATGAGAAGGTGCTCAATAAACAAAGGTGGTGTTTGGTCGCATCAATGGATCAATGAATAAATACATGAGTAGCATGATATACTAGAATGGTAAAGACAGATGTGGGGTCAGATCTCTGTGTAACTCCCTAAAAACTGTGTGACCTCAGGCAAATTGCACCCTCTCTTTCAACTTCTTTATCTTCTATAAATTGGATACAACAAAATCTATCTTGCAAAATGGTGGCTGGTAAATGAAATACAGTATGAGTACTTGGAACATAAACCCTCAATAATTTCTTGTTAATTAAAAGCCTAGAGGAAGTAAAAATAATTGCCATTCGTCAGTCATTGCTTCGGAGGCAATATAGTCTCAGAGAAGTTGCTGGAGTTCTCAGCCCAGCTTCAACAACTACCTCTACTAGTTTCTGACTTGGAATCATGGTTCAGGAATCATGGTTCAAATGGACCCATCGCTTGAGTCCTACCACCATGCCTGCATTTAAGAATGAATGAATGAGTTCTGGCTAGGACTCTCTGTTGGGTAAAGTCATGCTCTCCAGTCCTTTGGGGATCATCTCTGAGGTCACCTCTAATACCTCTTGTTTCAGGACAGTAACTTGATCCTTTCTACCCTGTTTGGGCTGGAAGAAATGCTGGGGCCATAAACCAGAGGATAATCCTATAGGGCTTTCCCAGTGGTATCTGTAGTTAGCAGTTCTCAATCCTGCCTACACACTGGAATCAACTGAGGAGCTATAAGTAAATGTACATTCCCACATAAGAGAAACTAAATCAGAATTTCTGGGGGGTGGACTCAGGCATTGACATCTTTTAAAAACTCCCCAAAGAGTTTTCTAGAAGCTATGATTTAGCTATCATAGATTGGACCCTGGGGTCTCTTTGGATGGTTTCTGGGCAGCCTGGGGCATGTATGCAGTAGGAACTTGGCTCAGACACTTTCCCATCTTCTTAACTGAGCTAGAAGGATCTTAGCAGGAATAGTCTGAAGTAGGATTTGGGGTTTCAGGGAAGTCCAGTGGTTCATCAAACATCAAGAACCCAAAGGTCTGGTCCTGGGGGTAAGGGGGTGGTTGAGGAGATCCTGAGTTAAAGGGATACCTTTTTAGGGCCCAAACCTACTGCTGGGGGTTGAAGGAGAGCCTTCCTGAGTTCTTCAGAGCCTAAGGACAAAGACAACTTCTTAGATCTTGACCTTAACTTTTTTCCAATAGATCCCTAAGGCCATGAAAAACATCTGGGTCCAGGTGACTAGTTTCAGAAAGGGCAGGTAAATCTATGTCACCGAGTCCAAGGGGCTGGTGGTTACCTGCCTTGGAGTGAGGCTGTGTGACAGAAGTGAGGGTTAAGGGCGTTAGAGTCCTGAGTTGAGTAGAAGTGGGAGGGAAGCTTCCATGGGAAATAGGCTCTGTGTCTCAGGAGAGGCCCAAAGGCATGTGATCAATTTGGATGCATTGGCTAAGTTGGTTTTCAGGTGTCTCTGAGGTTCAGAGACTGAGCTAGCTTGGCCGAGATTTAGGCTACACCAGGCGAGGATTGCAAATGAACTTAATATTTTGGCATGAATCTAACCAGTTGGTTGTGGTTGCCTACACACTCTGTTAAGAAGGATTCTGAAGTCATGTCTGGCTTGATGGGGAAAGGCACCATGATTCATTCGGTTGGCTGTTACGTGTGTGGGAGAAAGGAGTGGCTTATCAGAGAAATGGCAGGAAGATAGTGTGTGGGGAGATTAGGAGGCATGACAGAAGCTCCAGGGGAGACAAAGCTGGGGCCAAATCGTAGGCCCTTGAATGCCAGGATGGAGAATTTGGATTCAATTTTTTGTTTCTGATTCTGAGAAATTCTGTTATGCCTTCTAAACAGAGGCCTAATGTCGTCAAATTGAATTTTTGGAAATATCTCTTGACTGCAGTAAGAAAGGTAGCCTGGAGGAGGTGGTGGTGGCTCTGGGTGGGGAATAAGGAGGCCAATGCAATCCAAAGTGAAAGGCTTGAGATTGAAAAGTTGATGTTCTTCTGACCATATCTGAGTGTCTGCTATGTGCCAGGCATGGGACCTGGTTCTCATTATTCAACTCAGAGTAAGACAGGTGTGGCTCTTCATCCTCGGGAGGAGATCAGATTCTGGCTGGGAAGCATATCATGCTCTGTCTGTAAGCTGGGGGCCCAGGAAAACCCAGGGTGTCACCAAGTCCACACCTGAAGGCCTGGGAACCAGGGGAGCCAAGGGTGGAAGTCCCAGCCTGAGTCCAAAGGCCCAAGAACCAGGAGCACACATGTTGGAGCACAAGAAATGATGGGTGTCCCAGTTCAAGCCCTTCTTCCACCCTTTTGTTCTGTTCAGTCCCTCAGCAGATCGGATCATGCCCATTTGCATTGGTGAGGGGCATTTTTCTTTACTCTCTGGGCATTCCTTAGCCCAGTCAAAGTGACATAAAAAAATTCACCATCACATCCCATTATTACACTTCATTTGCTCCAGAAAGTTGGGTGATTGGTCTCCCAATCTCAAACCTTTCTTCCTGAAAGGGGAGTGACAAGTTTTAGTTAACTGGACTTTGAGCAATAATGGGAGCCGCTGCAAAAAAAAAAAAAAAAAATCCAACATTTCCTGAGTGATTTTGAAGTGCCAGGCACCATGCTATGCATTTCCCATAATCTTTTCTATTTAATCCTTACAAGATTATTTTATCAGCCTTATCTTGAGGCTGCTGGAACCCGAGCATAGTCCAGAGATTCGAGGTTGCTTGTCCACGTTCTCACAGCCAGTAAGCTGCAGACCTGGGATTCTAATCCCAGTTGAGCCAGGCTCAAACCCACACGCGTTCACCACAACACCACCCTTCTGTCCCTGCAATCAGCCACCCCTCGTGTCCCCTTTCCAACGTTAACTAGGCTGGCAGGCAATCTGAAGCCACAGGGGTGCTGCACTCTGATGGTTTCTCGTTAGTGGTTGTCTTCTCTCTCTGTGGGCACTTGGTTACATAATACCTGAAAATATTAAATTAGTTTTCCTTTACAGGAAATTATGTTCCATTAGGGCCACTGACATAGCTATTTTGGGACCTCCAGGAGAGTTGTGTGCTTTTTGGAAATGTCTGACAAATTTGATTGCTCTCCGGCAAGGGGCTCTCCGAAGGCCTTGTGGCTGGTGGAGTAATTAGGCATTAAGTGGCTTTAATAATAGAAATAGGAGGCCCAGACAAGAGGGTTCCACCTGTGATCATCAGAGCTGCTCTGGGTCCCGCTTCCAGCAGAGGAAGGGAAGGGGGCGGAGGCATGCGGTGATCTGCAACATTATCCCCTGATGTCACCTCCCAGTCACCACTCGGCCGGGGCGGGGGGGGGGGGGGGGGGGGGGGGGCGGAGAACTGCTCCGAGGAGGAGACACAGCCAAGGGTCCTCCTCTTTTCCATGCCCTTCCTTTAGGGGGAGCTGTGATCAATTGCCGTGGGGGATCATGCCCTGCTTGAGTCTTGCCCCTGCTCAAATACCTTCCGAAGTGTAGGTCAAAGTCCACCTTGGTTTGACATCAAAATCCTGCAAGATGCAGCCTCCATGTATTTTTTTAGAATGCTTCTTTACACTAAGCTAGTGGCCCTCGTGATTTCCCATTCCTCCCCAGGGTTTGCCCCATAATTTGTCAGCCCCTTGGTCTTGCCAGTCATGCTTCTTCCACCCAGAAGAACCTCCTCCTATCTCTATATTTTGGAATTCTACCTAGAGTTCAAGCCTCAGCTTCAAGACCACCTCTTCCAGGAAGCTTTCTTGAAATTCTTCTGCCAAAGAAACCTCTCTCTCCCCTTTGCATACCCACGTCACTCTATAGCGTCTTATTTCTCCTCTTCTTGTATTATAATTATTTTATACAAATCTTATCTCTCTTGTTATATAGGAAATTCTTCAAGTGGAAGGATTACATTTAACCCCCCCTCTGTCTAGTTTTCCTGGCTCCTCTTACAAAGCCCTGCATGCAGTAGGTGTTATAAACATCTGCCACTGTGGTGATAGAAAACAGAACTAGAGACTGATGTCCCATGGCCCTCAGCCTATCCATTCATTCTCCTTCTAGTGACATGTCTAACCCTCCCTGACCTACCTGCACTCTCGTGCATGATATCTCTTGTCCCAATATGGCATTGATGCAGGTAGGGGAGTGGGGCATGGGATGTTAGAACCCAGGACATGGACATGTTTTGGGCACAGGTCTTAAGACACAGATCCATAAGCAGGCATCCATTTTCCTAAAGGGGAAGTGCATTTCCATCTTCAGATGGATTTGATATTTAGTATGGGGAAAATGGAGAAAAGGGCACTGACGTTTCTTACCTGCCCCATTTCCTAAGACACTAATCCACCTTCCCAGCCTCATTTCCTATCATCCACAACCTACCCTGTGATCTAGGCACACCAAACTTTGCACCCATCCTGCAGCACATGGTGGGAGGGCTAGGGATGCCATTCTCTGGTTCCCATCCCCCTCCAGGATGGACTCAATTAAAGAAAACACAAAGATTCAGCTAAGAAAGAAAATAAGTATCAGGATTCACTACTGGTAGAGATGCCCTTGATCTCCTTTCTTGAATCTTGACTGTGGAACTCATGCACCCTGGGACAGATGGGCAAGCTGGCCCAGCAAAGAGGCTCATTTGAACCTGTAGGAACAAGCCTGTGTGCCCAGCACCCACCACTTCTGGGCAGAGGCAGGTGAAGGAATCCTCAAGAGAGATATCTTTACTCATGCCTGGAAGATACCATTCTTTCTGGCTCTTCCCTTTGATCTTCCCACATGTCATTAGTCCTTTTGATGGCAGGGAGAGTTGTTCTTCAGCCTCACCAATGAAATTCAATACTCCTTCCATGGAGACAGAGGAGGGTGGGACGGGACAGAGGACCCCAAGGTGTCCTCAGTTCTAGAAACCTCTGTTTCTCTATAGATCTGCCACAGCAGAGATTCAAGTGATGTTTCCCTGACATATATTGTGTATCCACCTGTCATCATGCCTTTGCCCAGGCTGATCCCTTTTTCCAAAGTGTCCCTCCCTCCTATCTCCACCTGACAAGGTCTTACTCAAATGCTGCCTCTTTCTGGAGGTTTTCCCAGATCTGTCTCCATTCTTCCTCAGTGGTATTCAGTAACCTCTTCCGGGGTCCCCATATCACAGCACTGACCATGTCCTGCTGATGTTCTGGAGACACATGATGCATCTCTCTTCCTCCTCTCCATTTCTACCCCTGCCCCCTTCATTGCAATCTCCACAAAGGACCACCCCTGTAACTCCAATGCCCACCTCGAGCCTGGCACAGGATTGGTGCTCATGAATGCTGATTGAATCTGCTCAGAGAATCAGCTGTCCGGTGGTGTAGGGTCAAGCACTGTGAAGTCTAACCTTGGCTCAAACATGTTCCTCTCCTGCTGATGAGACTAGGTTCTTTGTTGGCATTCCAGTTCCCACATGGGGACCCTGGAGCACATGATGCCAGAAGAGCTACTGCTCCAGACCAGCATGTGAAGACCTATCTCACAGCGGCCTGCCCACCAGCTCCCCTGGCTTTACTCAGGGCTGACTCTCCTCCAGTGATATTCTGCTCTTATGCTCCCACAGGTCAGTGAGTGGCCTTGTGTCCTCCAGAGAGCACAACTGTGGCACAGATTCTGAGCATCCCCTTGCTCTCTAATAACACATGCAATGAAATAACCTAAAACAAACAAACAAACAAACAAAAAACTCACAAACACAAACAACAGAAACAGAATCATAAATATGGAGAATAAATTGGTGGTTTACAGAAGGGAGGGTGTGGGGCAGATGGGTAAAATAGGTGAAAGGAACTCAGAGGTACAAACTTCCAATTATAAAATAAATAAGTCACAGAGATGAAAAAAATACAGCATGGGAAATATAGTCAATAATATTGTTGTAAGGTCATAAGGTGACAGATGGTGACTACACTTACCGTGGTGAGCACAGCTTAATGTATGGAATTGTTGACTCACTAAGTTGTACACCTGAAACTAAAAGAACATTGTATGTCAATTGCACTTCAATAAAAAGAAAATGAGAAAGGGAGGATGTTGATCCAGTGGTTGGGAACACAGAGATTATATTAAATGATTTATGAAAAGTGCTTAGCTCAGCTCATAGTAAGAAGACTCTCAGTAAGTGGTAGCTACTGTTACCATCATTATCACCAGAGAGGGGAATGACGTACTCAAGGTCACACAGCTGGTTAATGACAGAGCTGGACCTGGAATTTGAATCTGTGATTTTAGGCTTTGGGTCCCCTGCCTTTCTCTTGCCCTTCCCCTTCTTCCACGGATCTGTGTGTACGACCTTCCAGATCCCTGTTCAGTCTTGCCCAGACTCATTCTGCTAGTCAGCAGAAACAAAAAAACAAAAAAACCCAGAAACAACAACAACAAAAAAGCCCCACAACTCTTCCACCACTATGCAGGGAAAAAATTACCCTTAATTACTGGGGCTTCTCCACAATTACAGGACGTGCATTTGAACTCTGAAGGGTCCTCCTCTCCTGAGGATAACCTTTATTTGCCTGATTGCGTCTTTTCAGTTAATTCTAGCTAATTACTATTTTCTTCCTATTAGATTCTAATTATATACAGTATTTTCATTATAAAGCGTAATGTTTCCCAGAGAACCATGTCAATTATACAGGCAATATTACCGGAGGTCTGGTTTACCTCATTAAGCCCAAGCGATGAAGCCGTGCATCTGATTAAACCCACAGTTTGCGGGGTGGACTTTAACTACATGTGGGCACCAGCGATTCTCACCTAGAACTTGCTGGGTGTGAGAGAGGACTGGAGAGACTGGAGAAGGCCCTTGAAGGAGGTGGCGGTCCATCTGGAAGTCTTGGCTTTTCTTCAGGAAACACAAGCACCAAGCCACAGTGTCTTGGTGTTGGTGGATTTACATCCTCAGTTATGTCTATTTCTGAGCATCCTGTGATTTTAGTTTCACTGAGGCATGGATTTAATATGGTTGTAGAAAATCAAGTCTTACCCTTGATTCAAAGGCTTCTAGAGGGCCCCCAGCATCACCATCTCCATCTCTCACATCTTTCTGAGCTCCTGATTTATCCATCTCACCATTGTCTTGTATCTCTACTTGGATGTCTAGTAGACATCTTACCCTTAGCATGGCCAATAGAGAATTCTTGATTTCTGTCCTCCATGAACCTGAACCTAATCCTCCTTATACTACTCTCATCTCAGTAAATGTCATAACCAGGTGCTCAAGCCAAATGCCAGGAGGTCATACTGATTTCCTTATTTCCTTCATCTCTCGTTTCCACTCCATGGGCATGTCCTGTGAACTCTAGGTCTCAACTCTATCCTGGATCCATCCCTTTCACTTCTCCATGGCCAACCCCCTCCCCCATCCAGGCAGTCATCATTCCCACTGTGTAATGGCCTCCTAAATGGGATCCTTGTTCTTTTCCTCTTCTCACACCTGTATCTCTTCTTCCAACAGTAAATCAAGGTGATTTACAAAGTATGACAGATCAGACCATGTTACTCTCTGCTTAAAATTATTAGATATATTGCTTTTTGGGTTAAATCCAAACTTCTTACCATATCTATAAGACACTCCATAATTATTTTCTTGCCGACTTATTTAACAAGTATTTATTGAGGGCCTATTATGCGCAAGGTACTATTCCAGAACAACTGGTTCCTGTTTGACAAGAAAATAGACAAAGATCACCCTTATGCGTGCCACTTGTTCATATCACTTTGATAGGACTTAATATTTCACATATGTGTCTTGTCCAACTGGATTGTCAAAGAGGTCTGGGTCCGGATCTATCCCCCATGATCCTGACCCAACCCCTGCACCTGGAAGCGGCTCAAGAAATGTGAGCTACTTTACTGTGATTTGACACTTGGACAGGAGTTGGAAAACAAAGTTGATTAAAAAACACACTTTTATTGGATTCTAAAGGAATTAATAAAATCCTCCCTTTGGGGATTAATAAAACAGGATTTTTTAATATTAGCCTTATTTTTTTCTACTTTATAAAAGTATTTTAATCAACATTCTAGGTTTTCGAGAATGGACTCAAGCTATGTTCTCTACTTGGGGGAGGAGGGGTTGCAGCGAAACTTTCATCAGCTCATTTGCAGATGACTCCCATTTTTTACAGTGGCTGCCCTGTCTGAAAAATGTTGTCACTACTGTTTCCCTGGTAAAGATGCATAAAAACAAGGGCAAAGTCAAGCTATAAGGGAAGTCACCTTTCTTGAGCATCTCACTATGTAAGAGTTAATTTTTTGTATCAACCGTAGGCCATGATAGTGCTGCTTTGTTTGGGAAGGTTCGGTACATTGTGTAAAAACCCTCAATGAGTTAGCTATCATGAGATGTGGGAGCTAGGCTGCCTGGGTTCCAATTCCAGATATTCCATTTATTGGCTATGTGAGACCTTGAGGACCTTTGTTAACCTTGTGCTTCACTTTCCACATTTGTCAAATGGGAATCATAGGTCCTACTTCCTAGGGTTGTTTTATTAAATGAGCAAATCCACATAGAAATGTGCCTGGCAGATTTGTGCTGCCTATGTGCTGGCTCTTACCATCTGGTCTAAACCTGGGCTGGTCTCCCTCCAAACCACCATTCTGGCCGCCAATAAACGCTACCAGCAGCACCTGTGTTATTCACTGAGCATCCTCTAGAACCCAACTTTTAATCCTAATAAAATTTCAGAAATGTGTAGTATGCACATTAATATCTCACTTTTCAGGTGAGTAACACTTAGGGTCCCTAAGGTCACTTGTCCAAAGTCAAGGGGCAGATAAGTGGCAGATCATATAGGTTTGTCCCCAAAGACTGTGCTTTTTTTTTTTTTTTTAAGACTGTGCTCTTGAAAGTAGTTAAAATGTTCCATAATCTTCAAAATGTAATATACTTTATACATGGAAGGTGTTATAGACTAAACTATGTCACTCACCACCCCTCAAATTCATGTGTTGAAGCCCTAACCTCCAAAGTGGCTGTATTTGGAGTGAGGGCCTTTGGGGGGAGGTGATTCAGTCACAATGAGGCCCTCATCCAATCTGATTGGTGTCCTTATAAGAAGAGGTAGACATACTAGGGATGTTCACACACAGAGGAAAGGCCACGTGAGGACACAGAGAGAAACAAGCCGAGGAGAGAGGCCTCAGGAGACACCAGACATGCTGACACCTTAATCTTGAACTTCTAGTCTTCAGAAATGTGAGAAAATAAGGTTTTGTTGTTAAAGCCAACTAGTCTCTGGCATTTTGTAATGGTAGCCAAAGCCAACTAATACAGGAGGGAATACCATTAGTGGGAAAAGAACAGAAAGAGGTATCAGGTGACCTGATCTTAGTTACCAGGGTGTTTCCAGTGTTCAGTTCCATGCTGGGCTCCTAGCAGGAGCTTAGAAATGCAAAGGTCAGTGTGTAGAAAAGTGCCTTCATTTTCAGGAGTGAGGGGGCACCCCCAGTATGGACCCCCATTGTGTCTTGGCTCTCCCATCCTTCCTCTCAACACTCTGCATGGCAGTGCCCTGCCTCCCCTATGAGACCGGATGCCCCATGAAGACTGGAATTGTGTGTGTCTTTTTATTTAGCACAGACACAGCACAGGATAGCTTCTGGATCGTTATATCCTGGCTGCATATCTGTAGGGCAGCGAGGTCCATGGAGGCACTTTCCAGTTCTATAGACCTCTTCCTTAAGGAGCTGCCCTTGGCTGGGCAAGATGCTCAGGTGCAGGGAGTGGGTTTTATGCAGCAGGCCTGCTGGGCCCCTGCCAGAGCACCTGGAGTCTCTGAGTCTGGGACAGGCAGTTTGTTTACGTGAGCAGTAGGGAACATTAGCGGGATTACTGAAGACGCGGGGCAGGCTGTCAGCATTGTGCTTCTTTCTCCATTATCTCAGTAAGATCTCAAGTCCAAGGAAGGCCTAGGAGCCCCTGCCAAGTGGAGCTGGAGCCTGAGAGAGGGACACCATCCTACCCTTCCCGAGGAAGGGCTTGCTGTGAGTTCCTACAGCAGAGATGCTGAACCAGGCTGCAGCACCCACTCCATTCCTGCTCCTACTCGCATCAGGGTGAGCGATTGAACTAATTCATTATGGGGAAAAAAAATTAAAGAGATAAGGTTCAAAAGTTTTTTCCCTTAAAAATATTGAGTGGGTTCAAGGTTATCATGCTAAACTCGCCCTCACTTGTATTCCAGTTGCATTCTTGGATAAGAATGATCTTCTAGGATTGTAGCTGTGTCTAGAACTGTTCCCCATTCTGAGTGTGCTATAAGAGAAGAGGTGGAAAAAAGATTGAGAACCACTGAACTAATGGAAAAGTCCACGTAGAATTATTTCATGAGCTCTTTGAAGGTTTCTTTCTCCCAAATTATTCCCTCCCAAAGGCCTGAAAGCCTTCTCTTTGATCTGTTTGGCTCTCAGAAATTTATCATGGCTAATGAGTATCCTGACGGGTGAGTTCCAATGGTGAGCTTGATGACCTGGCTCTACTACCCAGGATGGCCATTTTGCAGAGGTATGGCCTTGGGCAGGTCCCTGATTCTGCCTAGACTTCAGCTTCCTCATTGGTGAAATGAAGAGGTTGGTCTAAAATCATGATATTCTCTGCCTCTGTGAATTTAGAACAAAGACATCTGGATGTCACATCTAAGTGTTATAACCCCTTGTGCCAAATCTTTAGCATCTGGCAAAATCAAGGCATTCTTCCTGGGATGACTGAGGTTGGAACAGTGGCTGGGTCATCTGCATGGCATATATGGTAAAGCAGGTATTTGGGGTGGGTGAGAGGAGAGGCCAGGCACCGTGTTGTGTGACTAGCACCTGGATCAGCTCTGGATATGTGGGTTCTGGTCCTGGCTCCACCTTATGGAACCGAGGTTGTTCATGAGATTGATTTGTAGCCAAAAGAATGTGGGCTACCATGATGTACACCTTTCAGCCCTTAAAACCTTGTATAATCTCCCATGCTTCCCTCTTTCCTCCCCTCCCCACCCCTCCCTTTCTCTCTAGTCCTCTCCTTTTCCATTCCCTCCACCCCCTCCCCACATTTTCTCCATGCTTATCAACCAACCAGATTAAGAGGATCCACCTGAAGACTTCATGGCTCTAGGGGATGGACAAGCCACTAGATGAAAAGAGTCCAAGTCAGTGAGCAATTTTGTGAGCAGAGCTAATCCTGCCAAGACCCTCTTCTCTTCCCAAATGAATCACTGCTATTCTGGGGCTGTCTTGGCAGTTAGCATATCTTGACTAATAAGCCAGGGTGCTGTGTTTTGATGCCTGTAACCCTTGAGAAGAGGTCATGTCTTCCCTTGCATCACAGGACAGCATGTGGTCTGATGTAGGCTCAGGGTTCCTTGGGAGTGCAAATACAGGCTTGATGGCTTGGGCTTGGAGTAAGTGTTCTGGGGTGTCTTCTCAGAAGCAGTGGTGCTGTGCTTGAAACAGAAAGGACTTGGGGTCGCACAGCCTAGGGTTAGAATCCTAATGCCTCCAATGGTGAGTTTTGTCATTTCAAGTAAATAGCTTACCCTTACTCTTTGCCTAAATTCAACCAGCTAAGTGTCCCTCCCAGAGAGTCCTTTTCTGTCTCCCAGTCTGGGCAAGCTCTGCAAAAGTTCTGTGCTCCTCCTTGTTCACCCTCATTGCCTTTGTGGTACTGTGTTCTAGTGTGCTAGTGATGGGGAGAGTATGTCACATTAATAAGCTTCAAGAGAGCAGGGATGGCAAGAAATATTGAAAGGGGTCCTCTAAGCAAAGAGAGAGCCTAAAAGCAACATAGATCAGAAAGGAACAGAGACAATATACAGCAACAGCCACCTTACAGGCAATACAATGGCACTAAATTTATATCTTTCAATAGTTACCCTGAATGTAAATGGGCTAAATGACCCAATCAAAAGACACAGGCTATCAGATTGGATAAAAAAAACAAGGCCCATTGATATGTTGTCTGCAAGAGAGTCATTTTAGACCCGAAGACACACCCAGATTGAAAGTGAGGGGGTGGAGAACCATTTATCATGCTAACGGACACCAAAAGAAAGCTGGGGTGGCAATCCTTATAACAGACAAATTAGATTTTAAACCAAAGACTGTAATAAGAGATGAGGAAGGACACTATATCCTACTTAAAGGGTCTATCCAACAAGAAGATCTAACAATTGTAAATATCTATGCGCCTAACATGGGAGCAGCCAATTATATAAGGCAATTAATAACAAAAGCAAAGAAACACATCGACAACAATGCAATAATAGTAGGGGATTTTAACACCCTCCTCACTGAAATGGACAGATCATCTAAGCAAAAGATCAACAAGGAAATAAAGACTTTAAATGACACACTGGACCAAATGGACTTTACAGATATATTCAGAACATTCCATCCCAAAGCAACAGAATACACATTCTTCTCTAGTGCCCATGGAACATTCTCCAGAATAGATCACATCCTAGGTCACAAATCAGGTCTCAACTGATACCAAAAGATTGGGACCATTCCCTGCATATTTTCAGACCACAATGCTTCAAAACTAGAACTCAATCAAAAGAGGAAAGTTGGAAAGAACTCAAATACATGGAGGCTAAAGAGTATCCTACTAAAGAATGAATGGATCAACCAGGAAATTAAAGAAGAATTTTAAAAATTCATGGAAACAAATGAAAATGAAAACACAGCTGTTCAAAATCTTTGGGATATAGCAAAGGCAGTCCTAAGAGGAAAGTATATAGCAATACAAGCCTTTCTCAAGAAACAAGAAAGGTCTCAAGTACACAACCTAACCCTACACCTAAAGGAGCTGGAGAAAAAACAGCAAATAAAGCCTAAACCCATCAGGAGAAGAGAAATAATAAAGATCAGAGCAGAAATCAATGAAACAGAAACCAAAAGAACAGTAGAACAGATCAATGAAACTAGGAGCTGATTCTTTGAAAGAATTAACAAGATTGATAAACCCCTGGCCAGACTTATCAAAAAGAAAAGAGAAATGACCCAAATAAATAAAATCATGAATGAAAGAGGAGAGATCACAACCAGCACCAAAGAAATACAAATAATTATAAGAACATATTATGAGCAACTCTATGCCAGCAAATTAAATAATCTGGAAGAAATGGATGCATTCCTAGAGATGTATCAACTACCAAAACTGAACCAGGAAGAAATAGAAAACCTGAACAGACCTATAACCACTAAGGAAATTGAAGCAGTCATCAAAAATCTCCCAACAAACAAGAGCCCAGGGCCAGATGGCTTCCCAGGGGAATTCTACCAAACATTTAAAGAAGAATTAATACCTATTCTTCTGAAACTGTTCCAAAAAATAGAAATGGAAGGAAAACTTCCAAACTCGTTTTATGAAGCCAACATTACCTTGATCCCCAAACCAGACAAAGACCCCATCAAAAAGGAGAATTACAGACCAATATCCCTGATGAACATGGATGCAAAAATTCTCACCAAAATACTAGCCAATAGGATGCAAAAGTACATTAAAAAGATTATTCACCACGACCAAGTGGAATTTATCCCTGGGCTGCAAGTTTGGTTCAACATCCACAAATCAATCAATGCGATACATTAATCAAAGAAAGAACAAGAATCATATGATCCTCTCGATAGATGCAGAAAAAGCATTTGACAAAGTACAGCATCCTTTCTTGATCAAAACTCTTCAGAGGATAGGGATAGAGGATACATACCTCAATATCATAAAAGCCATCTATGAAAAACCCACAGCAAATATCATTCTCAATGGGAAAAAACTGAGAGCTTTCCCCTTAAGGTCAGGAACATGGCAGGGATGTCCACTGTCACCACTGCTATTGAACATAGTATTAGAAGTCCTAGCCACAGCAATCAGACAACAAAAAGAAATCAAAGGCATCCAAATTGGCAAAGAAGAAGTTAAACTCTCACTTTCTGCAGATGATATGATACTTTATGTGGAAAACCCAAAAGACTCCCCCCAAAACTGCTAGAACTCATACAGGAATTCAGTCAAGTGGCAGGATATAAAATCAATGCACAGAAATCAGTGGTATTCCTATACACCAACAACAAGACAGAAGAAAGAGAAATTAAGGAGTCGATCCCATTTACAATTGCACCCAAAACCATAAGATACCTAGGAATAAATCTAACCAAAGAGGCAAAGGATCTGTACTCAGAAAACTATAAAATACTCATGAAAGAAATTGAGGAAGACACAAAGAAATGGAAAAATGTTCCATGCTCATGGATTGGAAGAACAAATATTGTGAAGATGTCAATGCTACCTAGAGCAATCTACAGATTCAATGCAATACCTATCAAAATACCATCCACTTTTTTCAAAGAAATGGAACAAATAATCCTAAAATTTGTATGGAATCAGAAAAGACCCAGAATAGCCAGAGAAATGTTGAAAAAGAAAAGCAAAGCTGGCGGCATCACAATTCTGGACTTCCAGCTTTATTACAAAGCTATAATCATCAAGACAGTATGGTACTGGCACAAAAACAGACACATAGATTAATGGAACAGAATGGAGAGCGCAGAAATGGACCCTCATCTCTATGGCCAACTAATCTTTGACAAAGCAGGAAAGAATGTCCAATGGAACAAAGACAGTCTCTTCAACAAATGGTGTTGGGAAAATTGGACAGCCACATGCAGAAGAATGAAACTGGACCATTTCCTTACACCACACACAAAAATAGACTCCAAATGGTTGAAAGACCTCAATGTGAGACAGGAGTCCATCAAAATCCTAAAGGAGAACAGAGGCAGCAACCTCGTCGACCTCAGCCGCAGCAACTTCTTCCTAGAAACATCGCCAAAGGCAAGGGAAGCAAGGGCAAAAATGAACTATTGGGACTTCATCAAGATAAAAAGCTTTTGCACAGCAAAAGAAACAGTCAACAAAACCAAAAGACAACCGACAGAATGGGAGAAGATATTTGCAAATGACATATCAGATAAAGGGCTAGTATCCAAAATCTATAAAGAACTTATCAAACTCAACACCCAAAGAACAAAGAATCCAATCAAGAAATGGGCAGAAGACATGAATAGACAATTTTCCAAAGAAGGCATCCAAATGGCCAACAGACACATGAAAAAGTTCTCAACATCGCTCGGCATCAGGGAAATCCAAATCAAAACCTCAATGAGATATCACCTCACACTAGTCAGAATGGCTAAAATTAACAAGTCAGGAAACGACAGATGTTGGTGGGGATACGGAGAAAGGGGAACCCTCCTACACTGTTGGTGGGAATGCAAGCTGGTGCAGCCACTTTGGAAAACAGTAGGGAGGTTCCTTAAAAGGTTGAAAATAGAACTACCATATGACCCAGCAATTGCACTACTGGGTATTTACCCCAAAGATACAAATGTAGTGATCCAAAGGGGTACATGCACCCCAATGTTTATAGCAGCAATGTCCACAATAGCCAAACTGTGGAAAGAGCCAAGATGTCCATCGACAGATGAATGGATAAAGAAGAGGTGGTATATATATATATGCAATGGAATATTATGCAGTCATCAAAAGGAATGAAATCTTGCCATTTGTAACGACGTGGATGGAACTGGAGGGTATTATGCTGAGCGAAATAAGTCAATCAGAGAAAGACATGTATCATATGACCTCACTGATATGAGGAATTCTTAATCTCAGGAAACAAACTGAGGGTTGCTGGAGTGGTGGGGGGTGGGAGGGATGGGGTGGCTGGGTGATAGACACTGGGGAGGGTATGTGCTATGGTGAGCGCTGTGAATTGTGTAAGACTGTTGAATCACAGACCTGTACCTCTGAAACAAATAATATGTTTTATGTTAAAAAAAAATAAAAAGAAGATAGCAGGGGGGGAAATCGGAGGGGGAGATGAACCATGAGAGACTATGGACTCTGAAAAACAAACTGAGAGTTCTAGAGGGGAGGCGGGTGGGGGAATGGGTTAGCCTGGTGATGGGTATTAAAGAGGGCACGTTCTGCATGGAGCACTGGGTGTTATATGCAAACAATGAATCATGGAACACTACATCAAAAACTAATAATGTAATGTATGGTGATTAACATGACATAATAATAAAAAAAAATTAAAAGAGAGCAGGGACTGAATCGGTTGAATTCAACCATATTATCCCCACCTCCCAGTAGAGTGCCTGGAACACCATGGATATGAGCTAAATAACTGTTGATGGAATGAATAGATGAATATATAAATGAACTTGAACTCTTTGAGCCTTAGTATTATCACCTATATACTGGGCATCACACTAGTTATATCCTGGTGTTTTGGTAAAGATTAATTGAGATCATATATGCAAAGAGACCGCCCTGCAATGTTTGTTCTCCTCTGCCTTGTTGGATAAGGAGTTTACGAGGTTGAGAAGAAGGGATAGAGCTCTCTTAGTAGAGGGACCAGCATTGTGCACAGGCAGAGATGGGCACGTTGTGTGTGGAGGCTGATGAGGGGGACAGGCACCGTGCTGTAAGGGTCTTGGGCCTTTGGTGCTCGAGAAATAGAAACATGTCATAACGGTGCCTGAAAGCCATCAAGAAGTGATGAGGTCATAAATCTTTAGTAAATGAAAGGCAAGACACGCCCGCATTACTATGAATTCGTGTGATGAAGAACAAGGGATGGCAGCGAAGGCCTGTGGGGGTGGGAATTTGCACTGAGGCTTATAAACTTTGTGCTGCTCAAAAACAGGAGGAAAGTCGTTCATGTGGGAGTTAGGGTACCACGGGCAAGGAGCTGGAGGTTGGGAGACAAGAGAGAATGCCATTTGGCTGCAGCGGAGTTTGTGTTGGGTCAGGAGATTAGGCAGCACGGGACTAGATCCCTGGGGACCTCAGAGGCCAGGTTCAATGCTTAGCCTTCATCTGGACGCCACTATGTGAAGGAGAGAGAGCCGCAGAGAGCCCAAGCTTTGTGAGTACCGATGGTCATCCTTTGTTTTGCCCAAAGGTCTTTAGGAGGCAGGGGGCTGGATCACATGACCTCTGGAAGTTTCTTCCAACCACAGGACTCTGCGGTAGTCAGAAGACAGATAGAGGGAAACAAAAACCAGGGACCTTGGCCTGTATTTCTCTCCATCATAAATCTCCTCCACTGCTTGGTGCCATCTCTCTGTCCACAGATTAATCTTCTCCGGCTTCCTACAGGAACAGAAGGACCTACTGACCTCATCCCGTTCTCCAGGCTGCAAGTGAGAAATTGGGTTATCAGACCGGCGAAGGCCTAGGCGTGGGCGGAGGGCAGCTGAGCCCCCAGGGGAAAGTGAAGGAAGCACGGAGACCATCTTGTTCCAGAAGGGCTCTCCGCCAGGACTGTCCCAGGGTCCAAACCAGATTAGGCAGGATGCCTTGTCCTTCTGCATGAATGTCTTTGACCTAAGACTGGCAAATGTTGGAGGAGATTGCACACTCCTATCAGGTTGTTTTCCACTGTAACACTGACCTGGGCTGAGTGTGATTTTTCTGTAATTCTTCTGTCAGTGGTGCTTCTTTCTCACAGTTGGTAGTTCAGATGTGAGGCCTACTGGCTGAGGAGGAAGAACAGGAGCTTTAGACAGGAAATCCTGTGCTCTGGCCTCAGCAGTGGGCTCTCTGTGCCTCAGCTTCCTCATATGTAAATTGTGCCCACCTCAGACGGTTATGGTGAGTATAGGGGCTCTGAGAATCCTACCAGGCACACAGTAAATACAGAAGAAATGCTGACTCTTATGATTGATTTCGTTATTGGAAAATGAGGATAAAAGCACCTGTCACCCAGGGTTGTTGTGAGAGTCACACTCACTCACTCATTTGCTCAACACACGCACGCTGAGCCCTGAGTGGGCACCAGGCAGTGTACTAGGCATGGGCGTGATGTGTCGCAAACAACACGAAAGAGCTCCTCATCCCCGGAGCTGACGGGCTGCGGAGGCGGGTGCAGATCTGAAACAAGCAGATGCTCTAGCACAAGCATACAAGTCTGTAATAATGCTGTGAAGGGCGAGGGCGGGGTGCTAGGGACAGAAGAGTGCAGGGCCACCCGGGGGACGATGGTCGCAGAAGTCTGCTCTGAGGAGGCAATTTCTGAGCTGGCAGAGGAAGGGATGGGCAGGAGCAAGGGTTCGGGGTACTTCTGACAACTCAGACACAGAGACCTGGGGAGGGGGACAGGCGGTGGCACACTGGAGGGCATGAATGAGGTGGCGGGGTTCACAGGGATCAGGTGGGATGGAGGCCGACTTTTATCCTGAGGATAAACTGCAGACACAGTGCAGGTAAATGCCTTGGGAAAAGGTACACGGCAAGCACCTGTTACTTCCTGTATTTTCTGGAATAAAAGAGTGGGACTTGGAATTGACAGAATGGGGGCCAGTTGAGGAATGACCTTCCTCCCCCTTGCTTTTGTAGTTCACACTCAGAATAAAGCAGTTGTCTAAACACTACAAATACTACACCATAAAATGAGTGTGTGTGTGTGTGTGTGTGTGTGTAATTCTACTTCCCCAGGAGGAGTTTGGACCCCTGCCACTGAATCCCTTCTTCTGATGTGCATTAACTACTTTGAACCCCAGTTTCCTCCCTCTGTAATAATGGGGCTGCTTCCTCCTCTTTGCTAATGGGATTGTTCTCTCAGAAGGTTGTTTTGAGGAAAGCGCCGATAAATGTTGGTTCACTTTTCTTCTTCTTTCCTCTGTGGCTTAAGCTTCACTGTCTGGTGCGTCTGATGACAGTCTGCATTTGAGAGAAGGCATTAAACATTCATAGCTGGTTTTTCATCAATATGTGTCCTGCCCACCACAATCTTGGAGGACCTGTTGGGGTCTGACCACTCTAGAAATTGCCCCTTTCTTAAAGGCGCCACCCTGACCTCTCCCCTCCGGTCCTAGAATCCATCAAATTCACATACCATTGCTGTGGAATGAAGTCCTTTTAATTCTGACCAAGTGAGCAAAAGGAAAAACAAGGAGGGATCTATCAGAAGGATTCTGAAAAATATGTATGTTCTTTAAAGGAAGACAGCATACGAACGGGATATATATTTTTTCCAAAAGGGAGGGGAAAAAATCGTAGGCTTTTAAACAGAAGACTTTAAGCAGGGAGTGAGAGAGGAAAAATATGTCTCTTAAATGCATTCAGCGCCATTGCCATGGGCTGCCGAGCCAGGATTGTTTATTAGAAGATAAGATAGTGAAAAATGTATTTTGCAGAAAGAAAATAGTAAAGTCAGGTCTGAGGCAGATAAGAAGCCAAATTTCTATTTTATGCTCAATTGAGTGACTCAGTTACATTATCTGGGAAGCAGGGGTGAAATAACACCCTTCGGAAATGAGGCCTGGGGTGCTCTGGGTCCCCTTCCAGCCTTGGCCAAGCTGAGGTGGCTCAGCTGGGAGGCTGCCTCCTCAGAATACCGTGTTTGCAGGCTGGGGCTGGGGTGAGGCTGGGGCTGGGGTAAGGCTGGGGCTGGGGTGAGGCTGGGGATGGGGCTGGGGCTGGGGCTAGGGCTGAGGCTGGGACTGGGGTGAGGCTGGGACTGGGGTGAGGCTGGAGCTGGGGCTGAGGCTGGATCTAGGGTGAGGCTGGGACTGGGTTGAGGCGGGGGCTGGGGTGGGGGCTGGGAGCAAGGGCTGAGGCTGGGGTGAGGCTAGGGCTGTCAGCTGGGGATGGTGCAGGGCTGGGGGGTGGTGGGGTGGTGAAAGGAGGTTCCAATCTTTTCAGCTCCTTATTTTCTCCATCTTGTTATGTAAGTGCTTGGGTTCGGCTTTATGCCTCCCCTCCTGCTGCCAAAGGTGGGAAAATAAAAACACACATGCATACAAGATGAAGCTCTGCAAAGGCCAGAGGATGTTAGAGCTGGAAGAAGCCTCATTAGAGACCAGCTGGTTTAGGGGATACAGACTCCTGGCCTGTGGTCAGTACTTGACTCGGCAAGCACAAACAAGTCCTATGAATGTTTCTAAGCAGGGCATTGTTCTCCAGGTTGCCGAAGATCTGTTACTCTCTTCTTTATTTCCACCTGGCTGCTTTACACGTTTTTGTTATGTGCCTGGTGTCTGGAGAAATAGAAGGTCGATACCCCCAGACTGTATTCCAGAATCCTCAGTGCAAATATGGGGGAACTTGCATCAAGGAGGGCAAGAGGCTCGCCTAAGTTCACACAGCTAGTGACTTGCCTCAGTACAAACAGAACCCAGAACTCTGGGCTCTGCTCCCAATCATCCGGATCTTTTCCTATTGTTCCACCTCAGGTCTTTTCTCATTTAGGAATTCTTCATTTATTAGCCAGTTGGAGGTTAGCGGGATCTGGAAAATGAAGACTAACTTAATTCAACAAATGTTTATGGTTTAACTAACAATGAATTTATTTATTCAACAGATATCAGCTGAACAATTCAACCACTTATATAGGTTGAATAAGGGCCCCCAAAGATGACTGAGTCCTAATCTCTGAAACCTGTAAATAATTTTGCAGATATGATTAAATTAAGGAACTTGAACTGGGGGAGATAGTCCTGGATTATCTGGCAAATAATCACATGTGTCCTTAGGAGTGAAGAAACTTAAGGTCAGAGAGAGAGAGGGAGATGGGGTGGTAGAAATCTACAACATTGCTGGTTTTGAGGAGGAAGGAAGGGGGCCCTGAGCCAAGGAACATAGACAGTGTCTAGAAGCTAGGGAAGGCACAGATATGGTTTCCAGCCTAGAGCCTCCAGAATAGAATGAAGCCCTGAAGACAACCTGATCCTGCCCCGTGAGAGCCATGTCAGACTTCTGATCTATAGCAAGAACTGTCAGATGCTAAATGTGTGATGTTTTAAGCTGCCAAGCCTGTGGTGACCTGTTCCAACAGCAGTAGGACACTAATATGACAATCCTCAAGTCCTGACAGTACCCCACACCTCTATTCATTCTCTCATTCTTTCTTTCCTTCCAGAAGATTTCTCTGAAGTCACTTGCAGCTACTCATCTGGAACTCTACTTTGAGATAAAATCAGCAACAACCATGAGGCTTAATGGAGGCAGTAAGGAGTAATGTCATTTTATTCATCAAGAATGAATGTTCAGGGGTTCCTGGGTGGCTCAGTCGGTTCAGCATTGGACTCTTGATTTGGCTTAGGTCATGATCTCAGGGTAGTGAGATTAAGCCCCGTGTTGGGCTCTGCAATGAATGTGGAGCCTGCTTGGGATTCTCTCTCTCCCTCTCCCTCTGCCACCCCCCAACCCCCACTCACGTTCTCTCTCTCTCTCAAAGAAGAAGGAGAAGGAGAAAGAGAAGGAGGAGAAAGAGAAGGAGGAGAAGGAGAAGGAGGAGAAGGAGGAGGAGGAGAAGGAGGAGGAGGAGAAGGAGGAGGAGGAGAAGGAGAAGAAGAAGAAAGAAGAAAGAAAGAAGAAGAAGAAAGAAGAAGAAGAAGAAGAAGAAAGGAAGAAGGAAGAAGGAAGAAAAGAAAGAAGAAAGAAGAAAGAAGAAGAAGAAGAAGAAGGACTATTCAAAGAATGAATGTTCAGAGAGGGGGAGTCCTTCTCCAAAGTTGCCTAGCAAGTTCATGTCAGGGTCAAAATTAAAATCCTGGTTTTTCAACTTCTAGCCCAGTGTTATTAAGATTCTGTATATTTATTTATGTTTTGATTGATTTAAAATACTATCAGTCCAGAAACTGATATTCGGTCACTTGATTTAGTACAAATATCTGGTCACCCGGTTTATCACAAAGACAGAATTGCCATTCAGTGAGACAAAGATGGTCTCTGCTTGGTGGGTTGGATACCTCTACGGACAAAAATGAGTTTTGGCCCCCTTCATTGCCAACATATACAAAAGTTACTAATTCAAGACAGATTATAGACCTCCATGAGAAAGGAAAAACAACAGTGTCTGCAAGAAAACATAGGAGAGCATTCTCACGACTTTGGGGTAGGTGAAGGATTCTTAAACAGGACATACACATCACTACCCATGAAAGAAGAGAATGATAAATTGAATGTCACTAAAATTAGGAACATTTGTTTATTGGAAGATGCTGATAAGCAAATACAGGAGAAGTCACAGACTGGAAGTAGCTCTTTGCAATATTTGCATCTGACAAAGGGTCTGTAATAAGGATATATAACCAACTATTAATCAACAAGAAAAAAACTAATTAAAAACTGGCAAAGACTTGAAAAGGCAAAAGAGTTGCACACAAAAGAAGATCTCACAATGGTCAATAAGCACCTCAAAACTCCTCATTAGCCACCAAGGAAAGAGCAATTAACCCACAGTGAGATATCATCCCACGCCCACCAGCAAGACTAAAATTAAACGGAACGAGAATACCAAGTGTTGTCAAGGCTATGGAGCAAAGGGGCTCTCACATATTGCTGTCCTATACGTCCCCATCGTTTTAAGTGTTTTGACAACAGAAGCCATGTTTGGTTTGTATTTGGATACCTACCCCCCCTACCTGCCTTATGGCCGTTAAGTCTAGACTGCAGGTCACTTTCCAGATGCAAAATTGCCAGCACAACAAGAGATAGTGACCATGGGAGAAGAGCCATAGAGAAGGTCCAAACGGTCTCCTTGATGGGAATACGGGGAGGTGGCCGGATCGGGGCAGCTGGTGCCCGCCTTCCCCCAGGTGAGGGCGCAGCCCTCAAGCCACACGGGCTTCTGTGGCTTCAGAAAACAGCAGGGCATTCCTGACTCCTCTGAGCTCTGCGGTTGGAAGAAGGCTGGGTAGTATTCCAGTCCTGCCATTTACTGGCTATGTGACCTTGAAGCCAATGACTCAACCTCTCTGGGCCTGGGTTTCCTTATTCACAAAACAGAGTCATGGTATCTAAGCAACAGGATTGCAGTGCTGATGAGTGAGATTCTACAAGCAACACATCCGGCCCGTAGTAGGTGCTGTCCACGAGGCCACCTTTTTTCTTTCTTGGCTTCAGGGGGTCCTCTAAAGAGACCTTTACATGTTTGCATGACAATAACCCATTTCAGGAGTGTTTGTGAATTGTTCTTTATACCTTCTGGAAATCTCTTTTGTTTACATTCAAACCTGGCTTTCACTAAAACAGCATGGTCCAAGACCTCCACACTTTGTGGCCGGTGGACGGGGAGGCCCCCCCTTGAGAAAGGTGCAGCTTGTGGGGGGGCCCTGGGAGGGGCCGGAGCTTCAGTGCCTGTCACCGCTCCAGCTCGGACTGCGCTCGGGTTTGAGGAGACAGTAGTTAGGAAGGAAGCTGCAGAAAGGCAGCCCATAAGCTTCCATCATCACAGCTCCTAAGGAAAAGGCAGAGATGCCCTGGAGCAGTTATGGGGCGGCTCCCTGCTGGGCCCGTGCCCTGCCGCAACTGTAGGTGTGCGTTGTAGGCAAAAAGGCCAGGAGTAAATATTTAGTCAGGGAGCCCCAGCATGCTGACGCACTGATGGAATGAAAAATTGTGCATGCCTCGGTGTGTGTGTGTGTGTGTGTGTGTGTGTGAGAGAGAGAGAGAGGAGAGGAGGGGAGGCAGAAAGAGAGGGAGAGAGAATTTTGACTCCTTGCTCTGCCCGATGAGAGCTGCAGGTGAAGTGGAAAGAACCATCCAGCAGCGTCCTAGTCAGGTGCCCTCTGGTCTGGCCTCTGTTCTGCCACTTTTCTGCTTTACCAAGTAAGAAGCAAGAAACATATGCTCCCTCAAGCTAACTCAGGCAAGACAGGTTTGCTGTCTGGTGGGCGGGGCGGGGGGGGGGCGGGAGTACAACGAGGGGATGGACAATGCCACAGGAGATGCAAGACTAGAAAAAAACAGAATGCACAAGCCAAAACTGGATGGTGACTTAGAATTCCAAGAAGTTCCAGGGCCTTTGGCAACAGGATGGGTAGATTTGATGGAACACACAGACTCTGGTGTCAGAGTGCTCCTGGTTGTGTGAGCTGGGACAAGATGCCTAACCTGTCTGAAACCTTAATTTCATCTTATGCAAGATAGGAATAATAATACATCTCGTTCAGGACGCTGCTGGGTAGGATGATGTGTACAGAACCCTCAGCATAGTGCCTGGAACACAGAGTAAGTACTATTGTTGTTTTCTCTCGTCTTTGTTTTTTTAATACAATTAAGGTGACCTAGTTCTTCTGCATCCCTATTGTGATATCGTGATTTATAATATGAAATATATATTTGGAGGTCTTTGTCCTCCTTTCTGGCACAGAGCTCCTGAAACCCTTGGAATTTCCTATGTTCTGAGAGGGATCAAGGTGTCTTTTATGTTAATGAGGTGGCTTCAGACCACACCTAAGGATGGGGCTGGTTGCCAGGAGAACCCACCACCAGACCACCACGTGATTAGAGGATTGGAACTTTCAGTCCCACCCCCTGACCTCTGAAGGGCTGAAGTGTTGGGGAGGGCAGTCTCAACCTGTGGGGCCTGATGCTGTCCCCAGGTAGATAGGGTCAGAATTGAGCTGAATTCCCGGACCTCCAGCTGGTGTCCAGAGCATTGCTTGTTGTTATGTTGTGTATTATGTTATTGCTTGTTGTTGTGTGGAGACACCCTGTTCCCACCACACACACACACACAGAGAAACACACACACACACACAGTTGGGTCCAAGGAACCCCAAATACCTGCTTCCTTCATCTTTGCCATATCTTTTCCAGTGTGGTCCTTGGAGCAGCAGGATCTACATCACCTGGGAAAATGTTATCAGCGCAAACTCTCAGACTCCACCTCTGACCTGACTCAGGGGAGGGTGGAGCTTGACTCACATTTAAGAACCACTGACCTACACTGTGGCTACTAATACCTTCTAGATCCAGTCCCTCATAGCTTCTGCTTTCTCATGGCCCATGATGGCCCTTCTGGCTGGCCTCTATCCTTGTCCTTATCTCCCAATCCATACTTTTGAAAAATCCTACAATGCCTTCCCGTTGGCCTTAGAACAAAGCCCCAATTTCAGCCACACCCCGACGGCCCTATGTGATCTGGACTTCAGCTCTTCCAGTTTGCATCAGTTTCCTCACCTCGGCCACTGCCTGCTCCCCACACCCCTCTCCGCCTTCCTGCTGATTTCCTGTTCTCCCAATGCTCTGAGGACTTAGGATTCCTTGTGCCTCCAATAGAATGGTCTCCCACCAGATCCATACATCCCTAGGTTCTTTTTATTCTTCAGGTCTCAGCTTACACATATTCCCTCCCAGAGAGCCTCCCATGCCCAGTGCCTGGTGCAAAGTAGGTGCTCAGTAAATACTTGGTTGTCAATGACTGAATGGGTGGATGAAGGAGTCAGTTAAATCCGGCTGAGTATTTTCAAAGGACAACAGTGGGAAGCTGCCTTTGAAATCCCTTCCCATCCAGTGACTTCATACTTCCTTAGCTGGTTCAGCTGGGTGGGTTGCCAAAGGGTGGCGCTACCCTCATGTCCAGGGCAACTTGGAAATGGGATATTCTGCAGACCTTCTGACTTCTGACGGGGACGCACGAAGGGCATCGGGCATCGAGTGGGCGGGGCTGGGCAGGCCGAGCCCCCTGCCCAGGCGCAGACAGCCTCCTCGTTCAGTAACGCAGACCCCTGCACCCTCCCCGCAAATACCAGCAGCATCCCATCCGAGGAACCATGGTTGAGCCTAATCATCTTATTTTGTAGTAGCTGGAAGATGGGGTTGGAGGTGTTTCGAAGCTCCAGCCTCTCGTGCTCCAGCCAGGGTCTGGGCAGTATTTACAGCTTCGCTGAAGAAACCCCGACACGGGCTCACAAAGGGTTAACTTGGCTGAGAGGAGCAGCTGGCTTGCTTGTGAGCCCTTATTTCCAGTCACTAATAGGTAAGAGGGACGCAAGTTGTCCTGGTCTGTGGCGGAAGGTGACTCACACAGAGACAGAGAGGGGCCCAGTGAGGAAGTCATGCCAGGCACATGCGTGTGTGTCAGGCACACACTCAATGCACACACCCAGAGGTGCAGCGTGGGTACTCCTACCGTGCATGGATCCAGAACACAGCCTGCAAGCACCAAACACACCCAGACACACCGTGTTTTGTTTTGTTTTTTTAAAGATTTTATTTATTTATTTGACAGAGAGACACAGTGAGAGAGGGAACACAAGCAGGGGGAGTGGGAGAGAGAGAAGCAGGCTTCCCACCGAGCAGGGAGCCCGATGCGGGGCCCGATCGCAGGACCCTGGGATCATGACCTGAGCCGAAGGCAGACGCTTAACGACTGAGCCACCCAGGTGCCCCCACACCGTGTTTTTTTTAAAGATTTTATTTATTTTGACAGAAAGAGAGAGCGAGAGAGCACAAGTAGGCAGAGTGGCAGGCAGAGGGAGAAGCAGGCTTCCCAGCTGAGCAGGGAGCCCGATGCGGGGCTCGATCCCAGGACCCTGAGATCATGACCTGAACCAAAGGCAGATGCTTAACCCACTGAGCCCCCGCCAGGAGCCTTACACACCATATTTTAACCTGCAGGAGACTGACCACACACAAAGGCGCACACAATATACACAGAACACGTTCTCCCTAGACATACCACACATCTGCTCACAGCACAGAGCCTTCCGCTTGCTGCAGCAAGGGCTTAGAGAACACACCTAACACAGCCAGCTCGTTCAGCAGATGGACACACACACGAAATACATACGACCTGTGCACACGAGCACTCCTCTAAGCAAGGCTCCTTCACGTACCACTGCACAAGTAACCGCAATATACAAATACACACAGACACACGCAATCACACGTGATACTTAGAGACGTATGCATAGAAATGCAGGTCTAGCTAACAGATATAAACATGGGTACAACATGTAAACACGTACTCACATGCACACTTCACTAAAACACACACCCCAGAGAAGTCCACATATCAGGAACAACACACATTCGCAGCACCTGTTAGAGATATACAATCCGAAGAAACGAAGGACACAAGAAGGACACCATACATACATGTGCGTGTTCATTCTTTGCTAACAGCATCTTTTTAAAAGTAATACTTTTTAAAAAGTAACCCTTTGACCCCTGCTCCAACTACAGCAATCAATCAACACAATATACAAACATTACTTTGAAACTGTCAAATTAAAAAATAATTGAGTACAGAAAACAAATGTGTTGTTTGACACTCTCTGACCTTTGTGGATATTAACGCTTGTGATAATCATCCCTACAAAAGGCAGAACATCAGCCCTTTGCACAGCTGAGATGGGGCTTGTTAGTCTGACCTTCTCTGGCTGCAGGAGGGGAAAGAGGAGAGGCCCAGGACCCTCACCAGGCGGGGGGAGACCGTGAGGCCCAGGACTCTCCCCAGGCGGGGGGAGACTGTGCTGGCCTTGGTAGCAGGAGACCGGGGGTAGGGCTCTGCGATTTGGTTCCATCCTCCTGGGTTCCTGGGTGACCTGAGGCACATCGTTTTCCATTTCTGAAACTCAGTTTCTTCATCTGTAAAATGGGTATGAGTCAGCTAAACGATAGGCTACAATCCAGACGTGCATTGTGGATTTATCTCTTCATATTCCTAACAGATGGGCAAGCCTATGACAACCCAACAATAGCATCAGCTTTCAGTTTGACTGTCCTCACTTGCCTTTTCTCCCAAAGGAACTTCAGCATGATGTGGGTAACGAGTCTAGCTGGGCTCATCCACAAAGAAGGGCTGTTGTTTATTTCATTATCTTTATTGTGTCTTTATTAAGTGCCAAGTGCTTTACCTGTATTATCTGAGCGAATTCTCAAAATAACCCTTTAAAGTGGGTCTGTTATTGCTCCCATTTTACAGATGAGGAACCAGAGGCATGGTTTTGTCAAGAGCCTTGTCCAAGATCTCACCAGTTGGCGTGTTTGGAGTCAGGATTCCCACTCCCTCTGCTGCCCTATAGAGTGCTAGCCCGATCCACATACCACCCCCAGAGCCGGCCGCAAGGTGCCATGGAGTTGGGGGGTAAACCAGCTTGAAGTCAGAGCTCAGGCTGCTTCCAAGAAGCCCTCTTATGCTGGACCTGCTCCACCATGACTCAGGAGCGGGGAAGGACACAGCTTCTAGAAAGGTGTGCATCCCTGGTGTGCGAAGTCTCTATTCAAGCTCCTAGCACACTTTCCACCTTCTTCAGCCCCACATGCTCCATTCTAGAACCCGTACCTTTCTCCATAGTCATTCTCTAATTATGTCCTCGTCCCCACTCTCCACCCTCTGTGATTGGTAACTTTGGGTTGACCAACATACAGTGTTTGTGTACAGAGCATTGGAGGCTCATGCGGGACCTAGGCCACCCCCTTGTAGGCACTTACTGCTGCCTTTTGTATACTCGTCCCTGCAGCATGCCTAGTGATGGAGAAACAAGAATTTAGAGTCAGGCTCTTTGGGTTGGAATCCTGGCATTACTCTGTAACCTTGAACACATTACTTACCTTTCTTGTACCCCAGTTGATGTCTATGTAAATTGGGGTTCAAGCCCATCACATGGACTTCATGGCTTGTCATGTGGCCTAAATGAGTTAAGATTCGGTTTAGCACAGGATCAGGCACGTAAATGTGAGCTGCCACCATTGGGAGGGGCTGGCCCCTCCCTGTTGCTGCTGACTCTGCTCTTTCCTTTTTGTTTTCTCTCAGATAGCCCGAGTTTGAGTCCCTCGTCTGGGGGAGGCTTTCCCCAGCCATCTTTGTCTTCTTGAGCACAATCTCTGACATCTCATTTCCTGAAAAGAGCAGGTCTATGGCCTACCTTGACTCTACCTGGAGATTCAGGGCAAGCTGTTCTCTTGAAAATGCCTGGGTTCCCTTTAGTGGAGGGCAGTGTGAGGGACCCAGATCCAAATGTCCATGGACACATGGTGGTAGGCAGGGGACACTAGAGTTGGCACAGTAAATGTTAGTGACAAGGTGCATGGGGACTTTCAGTGACCTGAACACCTGACACATGCTGTTCTTTCCCCTTTAACCTTGCTTCCTGAAGCCCCTTCCCACCTTGCTCCCATCAGAGAGTTTTGATTCCCATTCTTGCTTTTTCTGAGTTACCAGTTTCTCCTTCCTTTTATTTACAAAATCCTCCCACCGACTTTGATATATCCCACTATATTTTGTCACAATACGCCTTGCGTTGAAATTACTATGTAATCCAAACACTTAGAAACTTTGACTTCTTTCTTTGATAACATGAGATCTTATCCAAGTAAATCTCTGGTGGAAGGTGCATCATTCTCTTCATCATCCGTTGTGCCACCAGGGTGATGGAGTTACAGAATGGCCTCTACCCACCCAAGGCAGACTTTTCTTGTTCTCTGGTTGTCCCATGGGAATCCACTGTGTCTCTCGACCTCTCTGCCTTCTCCCTTCTCCTCTGTAGTCTGGGCTCACAGGAGGGCCTCTGGCCATGACGTAGGATTGTAGAGCGAGGGATCCCTCTGAAACCAACCATTCCAGCACCTCGTTTTATAGACAGACAAAGAGGTCTGTGGCTAAAGGTCCCAAAAAAAAAAAAAAAAGCTGCAGGGCTGGGCTTATAAAACCTCCCAAACTCCTAGGCCTGAATCCACTGCATGGCAATTAAAGGCCTTATCCTTTGAGCAAGACCTCAATCCTGGCATTTAGGTCAGTTGTGAGGATTAACTGAGTTAATACAGACAAAAAACTTAGGAGGTTTCTGCCAAAAACTAAGTACTATGTAACAGCTTTTGGTATGTTCTAACCCTCTGTGGCTCTGTAACAGAGATCCCCAGTATCCATTCACCCCTTTTTCCTTTTAATAATTTCCCTCAACCACCCGGCTTGCCAAATTCAGTTGAGCACATGGCAGCCCAGCTAGAAACTACATTTACCAGCTTCCCTTGCAGGCAAGTGTGGCCATGTGACTGGGTTCAGGCCAATGGAGGGTGAGTGCCATTCCCATTTCTAGTAAATTCCAGGCCATTTTCTAAAGGGCTAACCTGCCTTCCCTGGACTCCACGTCTCCGTTTGCTTCTGGCTCAGAAATGGCTATACCTGGGGCAGCCGCCATGGCCTAGGGATGGACAGCAGAACAGACCCCGTATCTTGGGTCCCCGGGGAACCATGTGCATCACAACTCCCACTACTCCTACCCCCTGTGGCCCTGGGACACTCACCATGATCATTCATGTGAGGGAGAAACAAGCTGCTATTTTATTTAAGCCCCTGCACTTTGGGGGTCTCTTTGTAATAGCAGCTTCATCGGGACCCCAGTACAGGCTGACCTACTCTTCCTACCTCTCTCCCATGGCTGCCTTTCACTTACTCTCTGCCCCAGCTACATATTGCCTCTAACATCAGCTTTCCCCCACTCCAGGCCTTTGCTCGGGCTATTTCTACAAGATGAGGGAATGTCCCCTCATTTCACACATGAACCTCTGGAGATTATTGCCTGGTGAAGAGCATACAGATACTGAAATCAGACAAGACTGGCTTTGAATCCTGGCTCTGGCACTTTCTAGTCTGTGACTTTGAGCAAGTCCTTTCAACATCCTGAATCTCAGTGTTCTCATCTGCAAAATGGGTCTAGGGATACTTATCTATTTCATGGGAATGTTTCTAATGACCAGTGTTTATTTAGTGTGAGCACAATGCTTGGTTCTCAGAGAAAGCTGGGGTTTACTATAGGCATCTGGCTGACCAGTCCCAGCCTGAATGTCATTCACTCCAGAGATTTCCAAGTTTCTTTCTTGATGCAAATCTTAGGATGCTTGTTAAATGTATGGCTTCCCCAGCTCATGTCCCAGCCCCTTACCTAGAGATCAGGCATGGGTCATGGCTGACGGGTTTGTGTTTTGCAGGAACCCCAAATGATTCCTGTCATCGGGGAAGTTGGGGAAACACCGACCCTTTTTGTTCAGCTAGAAGCAGCTGTCTTTTTCCCCTTTGAGTTAGCTGAAAACTCCTTGTATTCTTCTGTTTAATCCCTTTCTACTTTGCGTTATTATTATTTTTGCAACGTACACTTCTGTATCTCCGCTAATAATAGCCAGCACTTCCGGAGCGCTCATTAGCTGCCAGTCGCGATATAAAGTATTTTACATACATTATCATCCCTAATCCCCTATCTACCCTTTCATCAGTTGCTGATGAAGAAATTAATAGCAGCTCCTTTATATTGTGCCTTTAAAATGTGCCAGGCATGCAGCTGGGCACTTCACTCATCATTATCTCAGCTCTTCATCACTCAGCAGCCTTCTTGGACAGGAAGTAGCATCCCTATTTTACTGGAGAGGTAGCTAGGTTCAGAGAGGCAGAGCAACTTGTCCAAGGATGCTCAGCCTGAGGGGACAGAGGAAGAGAAGAGGAGCTGTTCAAAGCAGATGGAGAGAGCGGGCTTAATCTCCCTACTTCTGCAGGCAGAACGTAACTTCTGCAAGCTGACGCCACTCATGATAACTTCATAGACCATCCCCACCCAGAGGCGGAATCCAAACAGAGAGGATTTACTGCCTTCCTTCTTGATTGCTGCAGGTGCGGGCAGCTGCGACACCCATCTGGGCACCAGGGGAGAGGCGCTGGAGAGAGGGAGACAGCCCCTAAGCACTCTCTGCTGATCATTGTCAGATTTAAGGGAAAAAAATCAGAACAGTCTCTCTTGCAGGGTTTGAAGTCAGGATCGACCCTCATTAGAAGTTGGGGATGCCTTTAGGGGCCTGTGCTTATGTTCTTGTTCTTATGATCAGAATGGTTTCTAGTGAGCAAAGCATTTATGAAGCAAATATTTGCTGACCACATAAAGGGATGAATTTGGTGCAGATTCTACGCTCAAGGAACGCAGGAGAAGAGTTAGCCGTTACTCCCTTTTCAGTTAAGGAAAGCGACTAAAAGAAAAAAACAAACAACCCCTCCCCCTCCAAACATTTTTTTGGTTCCATGTCACAAGCACACATGAATAGCAGCTGTGGACTCTGAACCCCATTTTACAAAGGAAGACCTTGACCCTCCACGTTCCGCCTCCTGGACATTGGGTCCCCCAATTGAGGTTTAAGCTTTCACCAGCCCCTGACCCCCCAGGGAGCCAGCTTTCCTTCTGAGGGAGGCAGAATACTGCAGGATGATTCCTTACTGTAAAGAAATGCAATGTAAAACCGTCAATGTATGCAGAATGGGGAATTTAGGAGCCTTGTCAGTCCTGGATGAGCAAAGAGAATAATTGATCAGCAGCAACCTTTAAAGAAACACTTCACATCCTGAAAGATACTCATCATTTACATATGAACCGGCACTTTGGAGTTGCTGAGCACTTGGTGCCTAATATCCCACTGAGCCACCCCGAAGTCTAGAAGAATCTATTAGGAGAGAGACCCTGAGAGGTTTGGTACCTTAGCCAGCATCTCACACAGAGATGGAGTTCATTGCTCCAATCCCTGGCCAGGCTGCTGCTCTAATCAAATCACCCTCAGATTTCTGTTTGCTTGACTGAAAACCCCCATTTCTCACAGGAATATTTTCCCTTGCCTTCATTCATCTTTGATGTGGGGTAGAAATGCAGCTATATTAAAGAACAATCCTATCAAATGCCGGAGCAGAAATCTAGCAAGAGATGAAGTGTTTCTGGTTGAAAGCTCCTTGTTCTTCCGAGTTCATGCCAACTACAAGAGGCTGCTTGTACCATAATCGAGGAAAGGAAGTCTCAAGAAGATGCCTTGGAGGTGACCAAGCTCCAGACTCTCCTGGTAATTGGAGTCACCAGGTAGAATCATTGACTTCTCTCGGCAAGCAGCTCATGTTCGAGTCAAACAGATGGTAGGTATGTTTGGAAATTGATCTTTCCAGGATTTTCCCTGCAACCAGATCCTAAGAGCCAAGCAGACAGCTGAGTCATTATCTCATCAACTTGGCCTATGTAGACTGCCAATCTGGGTAGCTCAGGATTAGGATCCAAGTCATGTCTGATAGACCAGCAGGCCAAGAAAAGTCTGGAAGATACAGGGCATCAAAGATGATGAGGTTAGCTATGTCAGGACACCCGACCTGGGAGAGCAAGAGATCAAGGTGGTGAGTTCCTGTTCTGCTCAGGCATTCAACTTTTGCCCTATTTTGTTTGCCTGACGGATGGGGAGAAATGGCAGGGTTTGCCCCACAATCAGCGCAAGATGGCACCGTGGAGATTCGAGGATCTATCATCATATCTCTTCCTCTTTTCTGCTTTCATTTCTCCATCATGATTCTGCTTCCCTCAAAACAGATGCAGCCTGGCTTTCTCCCTGACCCACTGCATGTTGTTGAAAAGGCTCTTCCATGGGGTCCCAGCGTTCCAGAGCATCTCCAATACCTGAACAGGAACAGTTCCCTGAAACAGACTTTGTCATAAAACATCAGAGCAGGAATGGCCCTTCCATACGATGGCACAATCTCAGCATTTGGTTGGTAGGGCGTTCATGTCTCAGGGTCCCCAGAACAGTTTCCATCTCTGGTCCTGGTGTAATTATTGATAGCATCCCCTTTCAGTGTCAGAAGTGTCCCATTTTGGATCATAAATCATGGGTCCCCGCGCTGACGGGGACATGTGGGTGCAGAGAGGGTTAAGTGTCCTTCTCGGGTCACATGGCAGGTTGGTGATGGAGCTGGGGTAGGAAATAGTGCTCTCCGTCCCAGGCTTTGGCTCTGACCACCGCACCCTTCCTTAGGAATTCGCTTATACCTGCCTCATTCCGGAGAGGATTTCAGGCAGTCACTCCCCCACAAAGTTTAATACCTTGTCGTTACCATTTACCACCTTCAAATCATAGACGTTTAGAGCTTCCTCTCATAAAACCAACTAGGAAATGTGGTATGCTTGTATATCAGGAACATACATTAATTCCAACCTCTCCGGGGACTTAAAAGTTCTTCCGGAGAAGTCATTCTTTATTCTGGGCCTTTACAATGACTCTGGGCAGAAGCAATAATACTCTGAGCACTATCCCAGTTGTTGGAAGGTGCTTCAGAAGCATCTGGAACACTAATTAGGAGCAAGGATAGCAAAGTAGAATTTTCCCTGGCTAAATTCCAGCTTTACCATTTATCAGGTGCGCTACCTGGAGCAAGTTTCATTGCCTCTGTGAGCCTCAACTTTGCTGTCTGCAAAATGGAGTATCTAATAATAGCAGACATCTATTAGGAAGTGCCTGGTTCTAGAAATAAACACTTTATAAGCATTATCTCTTAATCCTTAAAAGGACCCATCAAGATAAACACCATTATGTTCCCCAGTTTATAGACAAGGAAACTGAGGCCCAGACTGGTGAAGTAACTCACTCAAAGTCACACAGCAAGAAAGTTGTGGAGCTGGGATTTAGACCCAGGCAGGGTGTGTCCAGAGTCATGGGCTTTGCTCTGACACTCAGCGGCAATGCCACCAGAATAGTCATGACTAGTGTTTATTGACCGATTGCTATACACCTGGCACGCTGGTTGTCACTTTATATGCACTAGCCTGTTCGGTCCTCACACTCAGTATCTCATAGATTTAGTGTATAATAGGCACTCAATGGATAGAAATTCCTTTGATCTCGCCCTACATTTTCAGTTTCCAGAGGGGGTAACTGAGGCCCAGGGTGGGCAAGTGATCTCATTTCCCAAAACCATAGAACAAGGAATCAGAGCTGAGATCAGAAGCCAAGTCTTCACCATCCAGGGTGACACTGCTCTCTCAGGACCAGCCGAGCGCTGGCCTCAGTGAGAGATGGGTGGCAGAAGGGCCCTCTGAGGTGACAATGGCCTCTCCTTGCAGCCTTCTTTGGCTCCGATCACCCTTCCCAGGCTGGCCTCATGATTACCCCCATGCCTTCTCTTTCTGGCCACTCTTGCTGCTCCTAGCTTCCCAGGCAGAGTAGGCGCTACCCTGCATCCCGTGTGAGGTCTCTCCATGCTCTCAGCTGGGCATGCCCTTCCTGCTTTTGTTCACGTAGGGATCCTCATTCTTCCTTCTGGAATCAACATATCTGCGAATCCTTTTCTTTCTTTCTTTCTTTTTTTGTAAAGATTTTATTTATTTATTTGACAGAGAGAGACAGCGAGAGCAGGAACACAAGCAGGGGGAGTGGGAGAGGAAGAAGCAGGCTTCCCGCCGAGCAGGGAGCCTGATGCTGGGCTCAATCCCAGGACCCTGGGATCATGACCTGAGCCAAAGGCAGATGCCTAATGACTGAGCCACCCAGGTGCCCCTGCGAATCCTTTTCTGACCTATCGTTGCTCCTGCCTTCCCTTCCCAGGCAGAAAAAATACCTCTTTTGTACAGTTCTGTTGTGCAGATATCACAGTTAGAGCAAAATGGTTGAGCTGGGGTTGAGTCTGGCTCTGTCCCATCAGGGAGATCATTTAACTTCTCTGTGTCTCAGTTTTCTTATCCATATGACGGGGACACCAACAGTGCCTTCCTCCTATGGTGTTACAGGGCTTAAGGGAAGCACTATGTAAGGTGCCCGGGACATAGCAAGTACATCATAGGCTGGAGAGGCAGGTGCTTTCCTCTGCGTTCATCTTGTCTACGAGGCAGTGAACACATTCAAGATAGAGGATATGCCTTCTCCCCCTTGTCCTCAGTGTTTAATATTATACCAACCTAGCACATGGTAGCTCTCTGCAAAGGATGAGTATGAATTTAATTTCCACCCAGGAGTGTCTGCATCTCAGCTGCTAATGGGGAGGGGAGAGAAGTCCTGGGGATGGTGCAGAAATTTTTTCCCAGGGGAAACCAGATAGATAATAGTCATTTATTCATTTAGTCATTCACTTATTCAATGCATACTCAGTGAATGTCTACTATTTGCCGTGGGATTTAGTAGTGGTAAACAAGACAGATAAGTTCTTACTCCTCATTTACCTTGTGGCTTGTTGAGAGAAAGCAGACATAAACATCCATATATCAGTTAGCCAAACCACCTCCCAAATTCAATGACTTAAAATGACACCCATTTATTTAGCTCATAATACTTCGGGTTAGCTGTGCAGCTCTGGTCTAGGCATGCCCGGCTGAGCTCTGCTGGGCTTGCTTATGCCCCTGCACTCAGCTGGCTGGTTGGCTGGCACCTGGGTGGTCAGGATGGCATCACCCTGTCTAGCGTTTTGCAGGATGTTGGCTTGGGGAGTTGGGGTGATGGCTCCACCCTCTCTCATCCTCAAGCGGGCTAGCCTGGGCTTCGTCACACCATGATCACTTGATCCCCGAAGCTGCAAGCAAGAGCAATTCCCCATGTGCAGATGCTGCTCAAATCTCTGTTTGCATCATGTTTGCTGTTGTCCTCCTGGCCAAAGAAAGTCTCGTGGCCAAACCTTGCCTCCGTGGGGCCGGGCCCTCTCTGGATACCAGAAGGGGAAGAATTTGTGCCTGTGTTTGCAATCGTACTGATAACATCATCAAGAATATTCCCTAGAACCTGTCACCTGTCTCCATTGTCACCACCTCCTCCACTGGGGCCTAAGCAGACATCTTTTCTTGTCTGGCTCCCTCTTTCTTCCCCTGCTTTGAGCCAGTCTATTTCCTATTCAGTGGCCAGAGAAACTTTTATAAACCCCAAACCTTAGGTTTTGCTCTTCCTTTTAAACCCTCAGTAGTTCCCTCTTGTTCTGAGGGTAAAGACCAAGAGCCTTACCAGGGCTGTAAGACCCTCCATGACCTCACCCTGCCTGAGTCACCAAGCTTGTCCCCCCTCCCCTGTCCCGCTCTGACGACCCAGGAACACTGATGTCCTTCCAGGTCTCCAAACACTGGCGCTCCCTCTGGCCCCAGGGCTTTGCTCATGCTGTTCCTTCATCCTGGAAGACTTTCCAGCCCTCCCCACCTGGATGACCCCGTCATTACCCTTTAGGTCCTGGAACCAATGTCACCTCCTTGGGGAGTCTCCCCTGATCCGCAATTAGATGAAGACCCAGTTACATGTTTTTCTAACAATGCATACTTTTCACCCAGGGCACCTGCTCCAGCTTCTAATTATGAATGTGGGTGGTTATTTGGTCATGCCTGGTCTCCATCACGAGACGTCAAGCTCCAGGGGAGAGAGTATCCGTTTGGCTTGCCGTGGGTTACCTGGCACCTAGCGCAGGATCCAGCACACAGTAGGTGCTCACTTAATGACCATTTAATGAGGACCGCTTAGGCACCTCACACATCACTGTTCTCATTTCCCTCTCGCCTCTGCTCTGTGCTCGTGTGGAATTTGTCAGCAAGAGAGCCGAGAATTTGTCCTGAATTTTAAATAACATTTGATTCCAAAATGGGGAGATTTAGCAGACAAAGCTCTTTCCTTCATCATTTTTTTTTCTTTTTCTTTTTTTAAACTAAGGCTGAGCTACTGCTCACCCTCTGGGGACATTTCCGCCCCCCTCTCTCCCTGCAAAATGGGCGCTGTGAACTACTCTCTTGGAAATCTCGTGAAAAGGGCAGGGTATTGGAATTTGAGACAAAGGGAAGAAAAATGAGCGGGCTTGTAAAGTCTGCCGGCATCGTAATGAGCGAGATTATTCTGGGAAATGCAGGAATCTGCCGTACAGGCCCCGGTAAGAGGTAGTTTGTAGCCAGCCTTGGGTCAGACACACAGCCCACTCACGCACACACAGACACGGCCACGCAGCCAACCTCCCCACGCCAGCCATGCTCACACGCTTTACTCCACGCTGGGAGGCAAATCTCAGCGTGGCTGGGGGGCTTCTCTGACAGTGGAAGGGGCAGGAGGGGCAGGTCTTGAGCTGAGTGGGGTTGCTTGGAATCACCGGGTGCCACCAAATCCAAGAATTGGGCCCGCGTTTTCCTGCTGCCTAAATGCTTCCAATCTCTGGGCCAACCTTGTGAATAACGTGGGGAGGAGCTCCAGGGGACCTAAGTCTGCTGGACTCAGCTCGGGGACCTGGGTTCGGGTTTGGACTCAGAAGCCAGCACGCCATGTACACTTGGGCATGAAATCTTGCCTTGGCTTCACTGCTTTTAATAATATTTATGATTTTTATGTCCATAATTATTGAATATTTGCATACTAAGCACAGCTGACCCTTGAACCAAGCAAGAGTTAGGGACACCAACCCCTCGTGCAGTCGAAGATTCATATATAATTTTTGACTCCCCCAAAACTTAACTACCAATAGCCTCCTGTTGACTGGAAGCCTTACTGGTAACATGAATAGTTGATTGATGACGTTTTGTATGTATATGTATTATGTATACTGTATTCTTATAGTAAATTAAGCTAGAGAAAAGGAAATGTTATTTTTTTAAAGATTTTTATTTATTTATTTCAAAGAGAGGAAGCATGAACAAGGGGAGGAGCAGAGGCAGAGGGAGAAGCAGACTCTCCACTGAGCGGGGAGCCGGTTGCAGGACTCGATCCCAGGACCCTGGGATCATGATCTGAGCCGAAGGCAGACGCTTAACGACTGAGCCACCCAGGCGCCCCGAGAAAAGGAAATGCTATTAAGAAAATCACAAGGAAGAGAGGATTCCTTTACAGTCCTGTGCTGTATTTATTGAAAAAATTCTGCATATAAGTGGACATGCACAGTTCAAACCTGTGCTGTTCAAGGGTATATGTCAAGGTCATGGACTGAATGTTTGTGTCCCCCCAAAATTCAGATGTTGAAACCCTGACCCCTGGTATTGCATTTGGAGGTGGGACCACTAAATAAGTAATTAAGGTTAAATGAGGTCATAGGAGTGGGGCCCTGATCCAATAGGATTGGTGTCCTTATAAGAAGAGACACAGTGAGCTCATTCTCTCCCTGCCAAAGGAAGACACAGGGACAAGGCGGCCGTCTGCAAGCCAGGAAGAGAGCTCTCACCTGAGCCTGACCAGGCTGGTACCCTCATCTCAGACTCCCAGCTTCCAGAACCGTGAGCACTAAATTCCCATTGTTTCCACCACCGGGTCTGTGGCATCTTGCTACAGCAGCCCGAGAAGACTAATAGAGCCAGGCCCATGTGATCTGGACACGGGTCTTCCTCACGGAATTTTAATGGTAGGCATTATTATTTTCATTTATAAACACAAACATCAAAGCTTAGAGAGGTCAGGATACTTGTCCAAGGTTATGTGGCAAGTAGGTGGAAAGCCAAGATTCAAATTCGGGGATGCCTGTCTCCAAAGCCAGAGCACATGGACCAATGGGGAGCCTTTGAGTGCCCTGGTAAAAATTTGTAACTCATCCTGAGGCTCAGCTTCTTATCCAAATTCAAGGAGAACAACAGGGACATTCAGATACATGCCTGGTTCCTGTCTAGATTCTAGATTGATGTATAGCTTATTTCCATGGCCCGGAAATCATGCCATCTGACTGGCACAACTGTGGACATCAGCACCATCTCTTTCGGGTAAGAAAACAGAAGCTCAGAGAAGTGACGTGACTACCCTCAAGGCTTCATAGGAGAGCCAGATTCAGAACTTTATCTGTCTTACCCTCTGCTCTCTCTCTCTCTCTTTTTTTTTTTAAGATTTTATTTATTTGTCAGAGAGAGAGAGAGAGAGAGAGAGCACAAGCAGGGGGGAGTGGGAGAAGGGGAAGCAGGCTCTCTACTGAGCAAGAAGCCCAATGCGGGACTCAATCCCAGGGCCCTGCGACCATGACCTGAGCCAAAGGCAGAAGCTTAACCAACTGAGATACCCAGGGGTCCCTTACCCTCTGCTTTTTAATTCACACACTGTGCTTTAAAATTACGAGGGTTGAGCTAGGGGTTCTCTAAGGTCCTCCAAGTGACATTCATGAGCCTGTGAGCATAGTCGGCATCATTGTCTGGACTAAGGCTGGACTCCTCAGAAAAATGCAGCCTTCTCTGGACTATAGACCAGGGTAAGACAAGTGAGGCACTCAGCCCATGAGCAAAATTAAAGGGGCACCAAAAAATTCAGTAATTATGATAATAATATTTAATTCAATATGTGTTAAATTGAAATAAATGCAACATTTATCCAGATTAAGGACAAAATCAGACCTTGCACACACAGATCTCACCTCCCTTGGTTCCCCCGGCCTTGCCCCATGCAGGAGGAGGTCTGGCTGCTGCCCATGACCCCCCTGGTGATGTGTGGTGAGAGGTTAGGAGCAGAGCAGAAACAGCCTAGCTGCAGGGGTTGGGCTACTGGGGGTGGGGTGGGGTGGGTGGGGGACGTCTCACAGGCCATCACTGGAGGACAATGGCAGGGAACAGGAAGACGTGGAGCTTGGAGACCAAATCTCATTCAACTCACACCTTCTTCCATGGGAAAATGGGTGGATGGGTAAAGATGTCCAACTTACAGACCTCCTTGGCCTATCAAGTAATCAGCCCATGCCCTCAGGGGGTCCAGAACCCCTAGTGGTTCTTTAACCTCTTAGGGCTTTCAATCCACCTGGGAGGGTTGTAAAAATGTTGATTTTATTGCCCACCCCGAGCACCCCCCTCCAAAATCCCGAACACCCAGATATGAACACCTACAAAATCTGTGTGCAAGTTCAAGAAGGGTAAGGACACCTGAACCCCATTAATGGAATTCTAATAACCCCTATTTAAAGAGCTTTGGTGAAGTGGAAAGTACCTTGTACTTGGATGGAGAAAACCAGAATTCACCAATTACAGTTGGAGCAACCCACTTTGCTCCCGAGCCTGTTTCCTCAGCTGGTAAATGGAGGTGTTAGCAGTACACCTACCTGGTGAAATATTGTGAGGCTCCAACAGGTTAATGGAAGTGAAAGTACCTTGTAAACTGGACTGTTTTACTCCCAGTGGGCTAGCAGCTTGAATGTCATTGTTATCTCTGCTGGTCTTTAAAAGTTGGCTGGCTGGAGTATCGAGGGCCCTGGGAGGCGGCAAGTGGCTTCTCCGATGGGTAGGGTGAGTCAGGCCTGGCCCCCCTCTGCCTGTCCCCGTCCCCTTCACCAAGCACCCGGAGCCCCTTGGAGAGCGCCTTCATGCATACCTGCGCCTCTCTCCCCACAGATTAGCCACAGTAGCAGATAAAGAGGGTTGAGTGACTGACTGAGGCCGCAAATGAGCTCCCATTAGTGAAGTCTGTGTGTCTCTGGTGGAAGGGGTTGGTAAACAGTTCCCACTTATCTCGCTCCTCAGCATTTAGCTGATTTCCATAATGAGCTCCACTGAACTGCAAGGCCCCAGAGGTGTCCCCAGGCTTCCGAAATGCACTGTGTTCTATAAATCTGATTTGTGGAGAGGTGAAGACCATTGTGTTAACAAAGGGGAGAGCACATCAGTGCTGGGCTGCAGCATCTGGGGACACCGAGGCACCTGGGGCCCAGGCCAACTCTGGTGGGGGAGGTGTGGCTGCTGGGATTCTGTCATGGCCCTTTCTAGGCACCAGGTGGGAAGACCTGTGTGGAGGAATCTACAGGCTTTGGCTGGCCAGGCATAGGTCACAGGGTCTGACCACAGCCTGGACTCTGTCGACTTCTCTGCATTTTTTTTTTTTCAAGGGCAAATGACATAAAGAAGACAGTGTCCTGATTCCTCTTTTATCAGCAACTCACGTTATAGCCAACGACTGAAGCAGGATAGGGCCAGCTTAGAAAGTACGAGCAAAGAGCATTTGTCTCAGGCGGTTACCCTTCCCTCCCTCCCCTCCTCCTTCTTACCTCCTATCCCTCCCTCCTTCCATTTCTTCCTCTCTCCCTTCCTTCCTCCCTCCTTCCTTCCTTCTGTCCTTCCTTCCCTCCTTCCTTCTTCCTTCCATCATTCAACAAATATCTATTTAGGGCCTATGATACGCCAGGCCCTGTGATAAGCACTAAGGATAAGATGATGAACTGTAACAGATCTGGACCCTAATCTCATGGAATTTACAGTCTGGTGGAAGAGATGGAAATTAATAAAATCCTCATATAAATAAAGGTAAAATTGCCACTTTGAGAAGAGTGATAAAGGAGAGATACTTGATAAAATGAGAGCCCCTGACAGGGGAGAATGACATAATTTGAGAACACTTCCCTGAGAAGAAATGCTTGAGTTCTGAGACCGGCAGGAGTTATTTCAATCAGAGAGGGAAGAGACTCCCAGGCAGAGGGGCCAGCTTGAGCAAAGGCCCTGTGGCTGGAGGGAGGAAGGGTAGGGTATTGGTCAGATTAGGCTAGCTTTTGCTGCAGTAATGAGAAGCCCCAAATTTTAGAAGCTGAATGTGATGAAGATTTATTTCTTACTTGTACTACGTGTCTGTCATCAGTTAGCATGAAGGTTCTGTTTCAAATCATCCCCATTTGGGAATGCAGGCTGACAGAGCTTACATCCTTGGGAACTTTGCAAGTTGCCATGAGAAGGAGGACCAGAAATGCTTGGTGAGCAACAGAGAAGACTCGACAGTGGTGTGACGGAACGAATGCTGGTCGATGTGCCATTGTAAGGATTTGGGTTAGTGTACTAAAAGCAATGGACAGCTGCTGAAATTTTGTGGGCACGGAGATCTTAATAGGAGAAAGCTACCGGTATTCTAATTTTACAGATTATGATGTTGATGTCGATAGCAATGATTATTGAGCACCTACTCTGGAGCAGGCACTCAAGTCTTTCCCAACCCCTGGAACTGATATATATTTACTATTTTTATCCTTGTTTAATGAGGAGGAGATTGGGATGTAGGCAAGGGAAGGAATTTGCTCAGAGCCACAGCTGCTGACTGGTCTCTGTGCTTGCCCATCTCCCAGTCTAGTCTGGGGCAAAGTCAGCCATTATTAGGGCCCCAGGGCTGGAAGTCATTGGAGGAACAACACAGGTACCAGCCAGGGAGAGGGGGTGAAGGAGGTATCGCTGCGGGTGGCCCTGTGCTCTGCCCCTGCTGGCAACTGCCAAGTCACTGTCCTGGCACCATGGCTGGCCCTTAGAAGACACTTTGTAGCGATGCATGGGAAGGAAGGAAGGCTGGGAGAAAGGATGGAAGGAGAGAAGGAAAGGATGGATGTTTGGATGAATCCATATAGGAAGGCAGCATCGGGGAAGCTGATTAGCAAATGGCATGGTCCCAGTCTCAGGATTAGGTTTCATGGCCAGCATCTCAGATCTGCAGACGGGAGGTGGGAACTCAGGAGGTGGGTGGGGTTGGTCTGCACATTAGGGGCAAGGGAGAGCAGTCTGACAGGCCTAGCATTTGGAGTATCTCATGTGTGCTAGATATTTTAAAACATTATCTCATTGAATTTGTGAGTTAGAGGCCCATTGGGTAGAACAGAACTACATTCACTAGGAAAACCGGTATCAGACTCTGTGTCCCTGATAGTTGCTGAATTACCAAATTTTTGTACCATTTAAAAGCCAAATGCAGGAGAGAAGAAGCTGCAGTTCTGGTCTCTAAGGTCATGTTCCATGTGATTCTTAATGCAAATGAGTCAACAAACAATGCGTTCATCATAGGGTGGCTGCTCACATTGTTAGGAGCCTTGCATCTCTCACATCTTATTTTAGTCTCTATTGATGGGGTTATTGTTCCATAACAGCCTTCTGGAAAGCACACCTAGATATCCTGTGTGATTTCCACCTCTGGCATGAAAGTTAACAACAACACGTGTCGCATGCAGCCTTTTTGTTAATCAACATGTTGCTTTATAAGAGACGTCCTTCATGCCTCTTGCCCTGGTTTTCATTGGCTGCTAGGGAAGCCTGAAGCTCATTCATATTCCCTGGGCTGCAGGAAAAAGCAAAGAGGGCGAAGAGAAAGGAAGAAGGTCTTGGCACTGTCTTTCCTCGTTACCCATCTCATCTGCTGCACCTGTCAGTCTTGCCAAATCTTTCCCAGGGACACCCAGACCAGATAACACAGCTCCTACTAGCCAGAGGTACCCTAACTTCTATCTTCCCTTTTATTCACTTGTTGACTGGCCTATTTATTCATCAAGTTGCTCAGGTACACACTTACTAAATACCTGCTATGTATCAAGCCCAGGGCAAGTGCTGGGGTTCACTTTTCTGAGGTCCTTCTGTGTTCTGTGTACAGAGTCATCTGTTGAAATGTGCTTTCCATCATGACTTTGCTTAGCTCAGGGACCTATGGTGTCGCCCTTCCATCCACTGGGGTTCAAGGTCCCCCTGCAGTCCTCTTCCCCATGCCTGCGATCTCATCTCCCAGTTAGGCTGCTCTCCAGCACGTTGGTGTGTGATGTGTGGCTCTTGCCTCCACATCTTTCCCTCAGGCAATCCCCCCCTTGTCCAGCTTGCCGATGATCTCCCACCAGGACTTTGAGGCTTGAGTCGATTCTCCATTTTCTTCATAAAACTTTGTCTATCCACCAGGCATGCATTCCTTCCTGTGACCCCCAGTAAGCAGTGATTTTTGCTTATCATTATGGACTCAATTACTCTCTCCTGGAGTGTTAGTCTGATTTATTAACTAGAGGGAAACACTTCGAGGTTGCACACTTGACTTAACACTTTTTTTTCTTTTGTATTTCATTCATTCATGGTCTAGTGGAAAGAACTCTGTTTTCAGAGCCTGAGAATGTGGGTAGTGTTTGGCTTTTTTACTTACTAGCTGGGGAAACCTGGCTAAGTTATTAAATGTCTCAGAGCCTAGTTTCCTTTTCTGGAAAACCACAATCGTCATACTCATCTCGAGGCCTGTGGGGCTGCCAGTGGGTTGGTTAAAAGAACGGGGAACACAGTAGCTGTTTACGGAATGTCAGCTCCTCTGGAATGCATCCTTACTGTGAGTGCTTACTACGAGCCGCGTTCTGTGCGGGACCAGCCTCCGACCCTGCCATCGGGGAATCTATAGTCATCTGGCGGTGATGACACAGGCAAAAAGAAGATTACATGAGATAGTGAACACAAAGTGCTTAGCACAGGGCAGGCATCTATTAAGTGTTCAGTACATGGTGTTATAATCTACTGATGTGCATTTATTCCTGTGTATCATCTTACATAATGTGTGAGAAAGTATGGCTTGGATGTGATTAATACATGGTTGCTTTTTAATCGTGCAATGGTATTCAGTTGTAGCTGACTTCAGAATTTCAAGCCTGCTAGTGCATATTTGCAGTTTTGTGCTGTTAATGGGCAGAAATTGTGTGAGTGAGAGAACAGATTGCTGAATAAAAATACAATGCCTCCAAGGAGCAGGGTTTGGGTGACAAAGGAGTCGAGGGTGACTGACAGTCGGAGAGCTGCTTGTGGGAATAAGCGAGCTTGTGCCCCGTACCCTAAGACCCGGTCTGTGAAGAGTTTTCTCTCTAGAGCTCCCTCCAATCAGAATGGGCTTCCAGAGGCAAGGCATTTGGGTGTTCTCTAGAAGGAGCACCAGAGTCCTGAGTGAGGCCAGAGTTTCCAGGGACCGAGAACCATCTCAGCTCACAGGAGAAAACTGATACTGTTGCCCAAGGAGCATGGGAGTTCCCAAGTCTCTGCCCAGCTGGGTAACCTTGACTGAGTCACTTGCCTCTGTGAATCTCGATTTCTTTTCTTTTACGCAGTGTAATTAATATACAGTGTTATGTTATTTTCAAGTGAATCGCAATTTCTATAGTATTGGGGCAGGCAAACTCACCCACCCAAATGGTTACACAGCTCAAATGAAGTAGAGTTAGCCAAGTGGTTTTGTGGACTATAGATAAGATTTGGGGTAAGCTAGCTGCCATTAATTTTTTTTAAAGGAATGGGAGAAAATATTTTCAAATCATGTATCTGATAAAGGCTTATTGTTCAGAAAATGTAAAGAACTCCTAAAACTCAACAACACAAAAATATATTTTTAAATGACCAAAGGATTTAAACAGACATTTCTCTAAAGAAGATAAATTAGTGGCCAATAAGTACATGAAAAGATGCTCAACATCATTGGTCATTAGGGAAGTGCAAGTCAAAACCACAATGCAATATCACCTCACATCTATTAGGATGGCTGTAACAGACAGACAGACAAACAAACCCTAGAATATAGCAAGTGCAAGTGAGGATGTGAAGAACCCTTGCACATTGCTGATATGAATGTAAAGTGGTGCAGCCCTTCTGGAAACCAGTTTGACAATTCCTCCAAAACCTGCACACAGAATTACCATAAGAACCAGAAATTACACTCTTAGCTACTCAGGAAACATGAAAGCCCATGTCCACACAAAAACCTGCACACTGAACAGCAGCATTGTTCATAATAGCCAAAAGGGGGAAACCACCCACATGTCCATGAAAGGCTGAACAAACAAGCAAAATGGGGTACACACGCATTATTATTCAGCCGTAAATAGGAATAAAGTTCTGATACATGCTACAACATCTATGAACTTTGAAAACATTATGTAAGTGAAAGAAGCTAGATGCAAAAGGTTAAATATTGTATGATTTCCTTATATCAAATGTTTAATATCTGCACTCAGTAAACACTGAATAAATGGCAGTTTTCGTTACTATGACCCTGTCTAGTATTATATAAAATAATTAACAATAATCATCTTAGGGGACTAGCCATCAGAGTAGGCAGAACAGATATGAATGATTGATTAAATGGGCAATTATTGAGGCAGGGCGCCTGGATGGCCCTGTTGGTGAAGCATTTGACTCTTGGTTTCTGCTCGGGTCATGATCTCAGGGTCATGGGTTCGAGCCCTGGGTAGGGCTCCATGCTCAGCACGGAGTCTGCTTAGGATTCTCTCTCTCCCTCTCCCTCTGCCCCATCCCTACTCTCTCTCTCCCTTTCTCTTTCTCTCTAAAATAAATAAATAGATCTTTAAAAATGGGCAATTACTGGATTTTAAACATTGATCAGGGCTTACTATGTGCAAGACAGAAGTAGACACTGTAACAGGTAAAAAACAGTGGATCTGCCAGGGGCTGGCAGGAAGCAGAACAGAGTGACTGCTTAATGGACACGGGTTTCCTTTTGGGCTAATGAAAAAGTTCTGGAACAAGAGAGTGGGGATGAATGCATACTTCTGTGAATGTACTTCATGCACTGAATGGTGCCTTCTGAAAGGATTAAAATATTGCCCATCATTTACATAATAAACATATCGTATGTTATATGTGCTTTACCACAGTTGAAAACCAGCACCAACAACGGATCAGATCGGTTCCAAGTTCTCAAGGGACTTTCGAGGGAGGGAAGGCACTTTGTGTCACAGAAACCATCCCCATCGGAGTGGTGAGATTTCAGAAGAGGGTTGAAACATTGTGTCTGTGTCATGGCCGTGGCCGAAGGGAAGAGGCTCAGGGCATTTTAGCGACCCACCAGGGCTAGAGTAGGGGAGGGAAGGGGCTGAGCTAGGACCAGAACCTTAGACTTGTCTGTCCCTCTTCCTGATGCAAAAGCGAGGCAATGTTCTAAGGGATGAGCAACTCTACAGGGAAAATACGAGGGCTGGTGCTGCCCCCGCTGCTGCAGCCCCCCTGTTTGTGGGGTAATGGAACTGATGGGGTATGTGTGCCTGGAGGACAGGGAGGCGGTGATGGGCTGCTTGGGTGTAATTGTATATTTTGGAGTTTGTGGAAAGTATAGCATGAGCTTTTCTTCCCACCCCCATTTAATATTCCACAAACACACACCACATAAACAACATGTCTTTTCTCAACCCTTATTATCATTCCCAGAACCACTTGCAGGCTTTCAGAAACCCATTATTATAATTATAATCAAGAATCTTAGGACAGAGCCATTTGTGCCAAAAATACATTTACACTTGGAATTGTTTGCAGAAGAACAAGAGCGAGAGATGTCGTTTTACAGCTCTGGAATCTATTGGTAGAAACTCCTACGCCATTTAATTTCTTTTCCTCCATTTAATTTCTTAATTTAAATTTTTTTGTCAAATTCCTAACTAGTATTTGCTTTGGTCTCTTTGTTTTTTTTTTTTTTAATTTCTCCCCACCCTTCCCCCCCCAACCTTGGGTCTTAATTTTCAAAGGCTTAAAGAATGCACTTGCTAGCTTTACCCTCTCGGCTTCTCTACTGGGAACAGCCAAGGGCAAAGGCAGAATGGGGCTGATTTCAAAAGTATCAGCGAGGTCTCCCCCCACCAAAATAACTGCCTACACCCTTGTTTCTTTTATATTAGAACAAAGGCTTCCATTCCATAATTAAAGATAAATCAATGTAGAATTACTTTAATTCAGTTCACATTTATTTAGGTTTTTTCTTTCCCCGTCTGTAGGCATATATAGATGAATCAAACATAGCTCTTGTCCTCAAAAAGAACATGGTTCATTACGGGACACAGACTGTGAATAAATATTCGTGATGAGAGGCAGGATGTAATGAAAGCCATAGAAAAGGAAAAAAAAAAAAAAGAGAAGCAAAACAAAACAAAACAAAAATTCTGTGCCGCGGGAAGGGGGGAAGGTTCTCTAGGTTCCACGGAAGAGAGAGCAGAGGAGGGGTCTGTATAACTCTGTGTTAATGGGGTGCTTATTATTTGGTCAGATCTGAACATCAAGCTGCAGCCTCATCTTTAGCACATGGTCATTCGGTTTCCCTATGTGCAAGATGGAAATACTGTTGTCAACCTCACAGTTATCAACATTGAAACGTGTAGCTATCATTGGCCTAAGATCTCCCCAGTTCCCCGGCCCGGGGAAGTCCAAAGGCCCGCTGGGTGCGTTAGGTCCAGCTGTCCAGGAAGCAGACTCGGAGATGGAGCTGGGCGTGCAGATGTTGATTAGGAAATGCCGCTTGGGGTCAGCAACACCCACACGAGGCTGGGGAAGGGAGCAGGACAGGACAGGCTTAGCTGCAGACCATCCCCAGCGGCAGCCTCAGCTGACCCCATGGTGGACTGGACAGCTGGAAGAGCTCCCAGCCGTGTCACGTTTTGGGTCCAGCTGGCTTGGTCTTCCTACTCCTGACTCCGGCGCTCACTGGCTGAAGGCTGCCGGGCCGGGCAGGGCCCTGGACCAGGGGGCTCTGCAGCTGGGCATCCCTGAAGAGGTTGCAGGCTGTCCCTGTGGCCAGGGCAACACGCCCTTCCTTGAAGGGAGCACCCCCACCCCAGGCGGGGCATCTCCAATACCACCACACTGGTAGACTAGTGTGCCTATGTTCGCAAAGTGAGACTGACTTTTTTAGTCTTACTTTCCAAAGTAGACTTCCTTTCCTCTGACCTCCCTGATTCCCCGGCTCTTGCTTCCATGTTGAGTGTGCCTTTTCGCAAGATTACGTGAGAAAGACACATGCATTAAGCATGCGGTGAGGCCAGTGGACATCACTGGTGGCTTGGCAGTCCAGGGGAGGGGTCACCCCACAGAACACGGGCCTCCACCACCTCTTGGTGCCTCATCCCCCTCCCGCCCCCCACCTTCCCTCCTCCCTTCTCTCTCTGTCCACCGCACCACAGTGCAGCAGGGAACTTTTCTTTCTGTGCGGGATCTCCCTGCATCCCAAGATTTACCCCAGATGCAGCATTCTCCCTTCTCCAGCATCTTGGAGGATAAAATTTTCTCTTCTGTGATCCAGGGAAAGCTTTAAGCACACCTTAAATGGTAATTGTTATTGCGATCTCTTATTATGACTCTGTTTGATGGGGGTCAGACTCAGCCATACGTGGGAAGCCTTGGCCCCAATTTCTGTACCTCTTTGTCCCCTTGCCTCTTTCCTTCTCCAGGCTTCCTGGTCAGCTGTGAATACACAGTCCCTAGAATCTGTAAGTTAAGTCGGTGTAGTTGGATTTAGTGAGATGTGCACTGGGTGGAGTTAGAGCTAGAACTGGGGTCGACTCCCCCTCCACCCCCTATGATGCCCTTGTTAGATCTCGCAGCTTCTGTTCATTCATTCTGAAAAGGGGATAATACCTACCCCTCAGCGTCCTGAAGACTAAGTCATCGGAGCAATTCAATCGTTCATCGATTCACTCATTTATTCCTTCCCTCCTCCAACAATTATTCAACATCTGCTGGTGTCAGTCCGGAGGATTCCGTAGTGACTAGGACAGATGCATTCCTGTCCTGTGGAGCTTCCACGCTATTGCAGCAGAAAGGCAATCGGAAAGTAAATTGGTGACTCTACGTTGCAAACAGTCTGTTAAAAAAAAAAAAAAGCAAACAGGGCATCACAATAGGGAAAAATACAGCAGCGACAGAGACAGGGAGGTCAGAAGAAGGCTGTTTGAGTAGACATTTGTGCTCCTGGGGAACAGTATGTGCAAAGACCCTAGAGCAAACGTTTGCAACAGACCTTTTCTTCTCCCTGCAAGTGGCAACACTTTATAGATAACCTTTGTGACAGCGCTTGTCTCCTTTCACTGTGATGATCACATGGTGAGCTTAATTATTGACCTTGGACTTTCCTCCTCATTTCTCCAAGATCAGGAATCCTATTAAAGGCAGCCTGGCATAGTGGGGAAAATGTCAGCTTCTAATGAGATAGATGGGGGCTCAAATGCATATCTACCACGTCTGAGCCATGTGCCTGACTGTAGGTAAGGTGCATACGTGTCAACTGGAAATTCATAACATCTACTGAGCGAATGGGACTTTTTGTGAGAGTGAAGTCGCTCGAGTCTATGGAAAAGCACATGGTAGACTCCTAAGACATAGTGACTGAATCTGTTCCTTTTAACCCTTAGCTTGTACTCCAAGTTTTCCTAGTTTAAACCTGCCTCCCGGTTTTAGATGAGAATTAAGCCAGATGATGTTTGTAGCGAGGACCGTGGCTGGCTCCCAGTAGGTGCTCAAAGAATGCCATTGGAAAGATCGGGTTGGACAGGGTGGTGGGCAAGAGGGCCTGGGGGGCTGTTGCAAGGGTTGTTGTGGAGCTTGGGTGGAAGAGGCTTTGTGGGAAAACACCAATGCAAGTTGTTCCTGAGTTTTATTAGTCTGTTACCCACGTCTTCCCTCTTGAAACACTTTGCAATCAAAAGATTTTGGAGTGGACTATTTTCAGCCCTCTGCCTTCACCCTGAGCTGCACTAAGAGGAAAAGCTGATTAGGGAAGCTCTGTGGCGTGCACATAAGTCAGAATCACCAATATCCATTCTCCGCAGGATTAGACCATTAATTTTCCCCCTAGAAACATTACAATCATGTTTTCAATACCCTAGTGTCACTCTTTTTAGGATTCATTATGGCAAAGACCCTGAAATCCATGACTCCTTTTAGCCAACTTAAAACTTCTTTCAAGGCATGGCTCAAAAATTCTCCTTGGCTAGAATGCCCGTCTCTGAGTAACCCCTCTCTCCCTGGAAACTCCTGTCACCCTCCTGCCACCCAGAACCTCCGGCTGACACTTATAAATGGATATGGCTGCTCTTCCTAAATTATATTGTTGGATTCATGAGGCCAGGGGCCAAATATTCTGTCACTGACCTTCTGTATGAACTTGTGAAAATTCCTTCCTGTCTGTGGGCCTCAGTTTCTCCACTGTACAATTTTAATTTTAAATGTAATGGGCAGTTTTCAAATTTTTTTTTTTTTAGAGAGTGAGAGAGCATGTGAGTGGAGGGAAGGGGCAGGAGAAAGACAGAGAGAATCCTAAACAGGCTGCACACTCAGCAAGGAGCCCAGTGCAAGGCTCGATCTCACGACTCTGAGATCATGACCTGAGCTGAAATCAAGAGTCGGATACTTCACCGACTGAGCCACCCAGGTGCTCCCCCCCACCCTCTGCCCAGGTTTTAAATTTCAGCACACATGAGAGCACACTGGGGTGGGGGAGTGGTGTTTAAAAATGTTCCCAGCCATTCTGACTTAGTAGGGCGAGGGTGAAGCCTGGAATGTGCATTTCTTTGTAAGCACTTTGGGAGATTCTGACATCCGTGGTCTCCAGACACACTTGTAGTAACATCATAGTGAATGATCCCCTAGCACTAACCTTCCCTTTCTTTGAGAGGTAAATGTGAACTTGTCTGAGCCTGATCCCTTGTAGGCTGGCCTTGCAGAAAGGAGTTGGCAAAGTTCCTTGGCAACCGGATATAACTCCATGCCTCACCAATCAAGTCAGGTTAACTACAAGAGACTCCCAATCACAACACAAGGGGGACTTGTCCTCCTTCCAGCCACAAATGCAGACCCGGCTGGAGTGCCTCAGCCCCTGATTCACCAGCAGACAGGCTCTACTTCCTTAATCATAGAACACACCAAGACCCCTCAGGGGAAATGCAAATCAAAACCATAATGAGATATAACATCACACCTGATAGGATGGCTAATATAAAAACACAATAAAACAGAAGACAGTAAAGTGTTGGCGAAGTTGTAGAAAAACTGGAACCTTTGTATACTGTTGGTGAGAATGCAAAATGGTGTAATTTCCACTATGGAAAACAGTATGAAGTTTCCTCAATAAAGTAAACATAGAATTGCCTTATAATCCAGCGATCCCACTTCTAGGTATATGTCCACAAGAATGGAAGTGAGGATCTTGAAGCGATATTAACACTCCCATGTTCATCGTGGCACTAATTATAATAGCCAAGTTGTGGCAACATTGTAAATGTTCACTGATGGATGAACAGATAAAAAATGCAGTATATACATGCAACGGAATATTATTCACCCTTAAAAAAAGAAGGAGCTCATCCCCTCTACAACAACACAATGACCTTGACAAGGGCATCATGCTAAGTGTAATAAGCCTACTGCAGAAGGACAAATACAGCATGACTCCATATATATGAAGTGTCTAAACTAGTCCAACTCACAGAAGCAGAGAGTAGAATGGTGGTGGCCAGGGGCTGGGGAGAGGGGGAAGGGGACTCACCCTAAGTGACCGTGCCTTTCATGCCTAAATACCTTTGGGCAGGCTCTTTTCTCCTGTTGGATCCTGCACAATCTCCACTCCCGAGCCCCCCAGTTCTCCCATTCTAATCTGCTCAACAGACTCCTCCGCATCTTTCAAAACCCAAATCAGACATCACTGCCTTCAAGAAGTCTTCCCTGAGCCTCCCAGAGACAGTCATTGGAACACCCATCTGCCCCGAATGAGCTTTATTTTGATCCTGCCACAGGACTGGTAATTTATTAGCTTCCAGGTCTTACTCTCCTACTTGACTTTGAGCTTCTTGAGAGAAGGAGCCTGTATCTTACGCATTTCTGCATCTGCGGCGCTATCCCTTGTATGACTACCACGTCTGGTGGCTTGGTCCCCAGGTGGTGCGCAAGCATTCCATGGATCATGATGTGAATGATGCCCCTGGCTTTGTACAACGTGGCTGTTCTGGCCACACGACAGATTCTCGGTACCTATTTGTTGAGTGAATGAACGAACGAACGAACGAACGGATGGAAGCATCACAACAGTCCAAAAAATGAGCCCGTCTGTGTGAAGATGATAGGAGCATAAGCTCTCAGCACCAATGCCATCCCATAATCAACAAAAAGTCGATACCTCGGAGGTGTGCTTCTGAAGGCCGTGTGCCTTGCGTGTGCCGTCTGGCACCCATTCTCAGGCAAACGGTCTTTGGAGAGACGCGCCCATCTCTGCTGACACCATTAGTGCAGACAGATAAGCACATAAAACCACCACGTTGGCTTCTGCTTCATTAGGAACTCAAGGGGAAGGGGGGAAAAACCATCAGTGTTTGCCACTCAGGGATCACATCAAGAGAGGAAGGAATTTTAATTTTTTGAGTTAGTGAGAGGTTATTGAAGAAGTGCAAGGTAAATACGAGGTTGGGTGTCACTGAGATATAGTGCTCTTCCGACTCAGAGTGACATCCATGGAACCCTTCACTCGAGTCCTCCTGAACTGGGACAAGCCACCGGCAGCAGACAACACTGGAAAATAACTCTCTCTTCTGGCTTAGAAGGCTTCAAACAGATTTATTCATTCATTTAGTCATTCGTTAAATATTCATGAGCACCTATGTAACCAACATGGCATTAGGGGGCAGGGAATTCAAAGATGACTACAACCAAATCCCAGAGCTCAAGAATCTTGCAACTTAGTGTAGCAGATAGGCAGATACACTGTTATTAAGTCACAAAGTTTCAAGATGATAACAAACACTTGCTGAGCACTCAATCTGGGCCATGGACTACATTCCACACTTTGAGCATATGAACTCCTTTTTTGTCTTCGCAACAATCCTGTGAGATAGATGCTGTGGTTATCTTAACTTTGCAGGTGGGAAAATGAGGGCACAGAGAGGCTGAGTGGCTTGGTCAAGATCACACAGCTGCTGAGTGGCAGAGGAGGGATTTGTCCCCAGGCCAGCTATCTCCAGAATCTGTGCCCCTCACCATCCAGCTATACTGATCCATGCATTTTGCTTTGGGATTTATTCCGTCTAGAGTTGTGGAGTTTCTCAAAGGTGGTGACTCAGGAACCAGATTTTAAAGATTAAATCGGGGTCACCAGATATATACGGTGCAGAGGGAGCCATGAGTATAACCAAAGACACCAAAGCAGGTGTATGCAAGTTGGTTCACCAAGTAGCTGATAATACTGTGACCATAGCAGGAATTGTAATCAAAACAGTCTTGTCCCCATGCCGCACACTCTTACATCTAGGACAGTTGTCAGTCACACACAACAGCCCTTCTGAAGTAATGTCTGGGCAAAGAAGGAAAGATGCCCATTGCCAATGATCCATTAGTCACATGCGGGAATGGGTTGGGAGTCAGCTCTGCAGTGCCATTGGCCCTTTCCAGTGTAGGCTACTTTTTGGGTGCTTGAGAGGGATTGGGAAAGGATGGGGCTGAAGAGTCTGGCTGAGCAGATTACAGCAGGTGCGGAGGGCCATGTTAAGACCAGGAGTCAGGGTATGGTTTGTCACATGGGCAATGCGGATTCAGGGAAGGCTTGGAGTGGTTGAGAGGAAGATGAATGTGTGCACAGAGGACTCAGTGATTTCAGCTGTTGCCTCTCTGTTCTGTCTCACTCCTCCTTGAAACCTGGCGGGGGGCAAAGTCGGCGATCGAGGATTCCCAATGGATAGTCAGAAGAAAGGACACGGACCCTCACCGAGAAAGACTCAGTCACTGAAAGACCCCAGAGTTCACTAGTTGTAGATAATCTTGTTTCGGGAAGATTAAGAATCAGTAGCACAATATTCGAGCCTGGTGTCAGAGAGGATACAACAGTGGGGAAAAAGGAGAATCTGTAAACTGATTAGGGGTTTTGATCAAGGATCTTTGGGTGTTTTGGGGGAGTTTGCTTCTTCACCTAGGAGGTGGCAGTTACTTTCTGCCTTCTTCAAACTGTTGCTTCCTTGATCCTGCCAATGTGCCTTACCCTCTTTCCTCAGAGTTCCACCATCATGGAAAGAGCACTAAGGTAGGAGTTAGGAGGAATACATTCTGGTCTTGATTCTGTTGCTTGGACATTGTGTGACTTTGGAAAAGTCTCTGTGAAACTCAGTTTCTATATCTGTAAAACGAAGGGGTTGGATTAAAACATGGCGTCTGAGTTGTGTTATGTGTGCTCCCACTCCATCAACCATGCCCTGGCAGACATTGTTAATCAAACATGGCAGTCTTTACCCAGAGAGCCTGGAACTGGCCCCAGAATCCTTCTCAACCCAATACTCCAAGATGCCAATCAGAGTTGGCATATGATTCCAATGCTACTTGCCAGGTCTCAAAACTCTCTTCCATCTCTAATATTATTGGATTCTATGAAAAATCATTCACAGGAGTAGAGGGAGAAAGTTCTAGAAAGATACATTGGTGCCATATATTTCAGTAAGGCCTTGAATGCCAGCCTGAGGGTGAACGGCTTTGACGTTTCAGGCAGAGCCACCATTCAATATGCTCAAAGCAACACAACAAATGACAGCCTAGTGGCTTCATTTTAATCGGCCAGGGCATAAGAGGCCATGTTTCTATTACAGGGAGATCTATAAGGAATCACACCCATTAAATGGTTCCTATTAAACTCAGGGCATGTGGGGAAAATTGTAGTTTGATTTAGTTTAGCAACATGAAGATATTGGCAAGATAATCACAAAAAGCGACACCTTTTATGGCTGGGCTATTTGATTTTATGTTAGCAGGTTTCAATTTCTCACATTTTTATGATGGCATATAGGTTTCCCCACCTAATGTATGCATTAGCCAGAGTAAAGGTTAAATAGATAGTTTCAACATTCAGGATTCAAACCTGATAGTAATGGTAAAATAATAATATCCCTTGTATAGAACTCCCCACACCTGCCCCCCAGATGAATGGATCATTCTGCCCCAGTCACCCTCATGCTGAGGGACAGTGGGGGTAGGGGCAAGCCAGTGGGGCAGAGAAGGAAAGGAGGTGGGTTGTGGAGGCAGAGGCCCCAGTGCAAATCAGGCGGGGTGAACCAGGTGGTTGAGGTTTCTCCTCTCAGGGAGACCTCCGTCGTGGGGCTGGTGCAAGGGTTAAGCGGGACTCTGTATACAGCTTGTGGAGAACAGCGCTGGTCCCGAATGCATCCCGACAGATTCACCCTCATCCATACCTGTGAGATGGAGAGGGGAGCAAAAATGAGAAGCCATCCTCTCAAATTAAATTTCTTATTTAGAAACAAATGTGAAAGGGCCATTATTTCTTCCTTGGAACAGTTCTAAAGGCCCTGGTGACTTCCTGCCTTGTATCGGGAGGTAACAGCTGGGCCAGATCATCTGACCTCTCGGGGACTGCTAGAAATTAGCTCCACAGAGACTGAGGCAGAGGAGTTATTTCATGGGTATTGTTTTGGGACCTAAAAGGAGGGAAGCCAGAGGGGAGGCCCATAGAGCTGTTCCCTTTTAATATCCCGCCAAGCCCTTGGGTACATTTAAGACTTTAATTCATCTTCTTTATGCCTCTTCCTTTCCCTGATAAGTTTTTGAGGAGTCTTTGAAAGAAAGACTAATATTACCCAGGCCAAATGTAATTGGCAGCCCCCTTCCCGGCCTTTGTTGAAAATCTCTGCCTTCAGAAACCCTGCTCTCCATCAGGGGCTGAATCTCCTTGAAGAGAATTCGAGCTGTCCCTTTAAATCCGTTCCTCTGCCTTTCACTTTGGCCCTATTTAAATATTCCAGACAATTTCAAGACTTAATAATGATGAATAAGATTAAGATTAGGGTTTAATAAGAGTGTTAAGAAAAGATTTTTCATGCGGATGGAGGTGGGCTGCTGTGAAAATTGAATTGGCACCAGGCTTCCTGGGCCACGCAGACCAGGATGGTTCCTCACCTTTACCAGTGTGTTAACTCTCTCGGTCCAGAATCCTAGGAGGAATCCGATGCATGCTTTCATATCCCTTGCAGAGAAGACCCTCTGCCCTGTTGGGTTGGCCACCCTTATGATGGGCAACAAGGAGATCATCCTCATACACAAACCTCAGCTGGCCACTCCTTTGCTTAATCTTTGTTATGGTTTGTGCGGAAGGCTTTGACAGAGAGACATGGGAACCTGGACACTAGGAATATCTGTCCCAAACCAGACCCACTCTTCCCTACAAGGGAATCCACGTGAGATGTAGCAGTGGTGAACTACAAAGTAAAATCATTCGAAACCTGGTACCTTGAGCCTCCCTCTTAGCCCCTACCTGAATTAGGGATTTTTATGTACCTGGGCTTCACCATATGAGAGAGGTGAAAACAGAGACAAGCCCTGAGTTCAAGGGAGAAAGGCCTAGACCAGAGTGAGCAAAATTCTTCTCTACATATTTAGGCTTGGTGGACCTCATAGTCTCCAGGGCAACTCCTCAACCCTGCCCTTGACTGCCATGGACAATACCCAATCACATGGGTGCAGCTGTGACCCTGTATGACTTTATTTATGGACTCATGAAATTTAAATTTCATTTCAAAAGAAATATTATTCTTTTGATTTTTCCTCAACTTTCAAAAATGTAAAAACTATTCTCAGTGGGCAGGATTTGGCTTATGGGCTGTAGTTTGTAGACGCTTAGTCTAAACTTTTTAAATTAGAATTGCTTCCACCCACTGGTAAATGTGGCCCATCTATTGTCCTGGAAACTGGAACAATCCAGTTGGCAACTATTCTTTCCTAGGGCTTGGGAGCTGCAGTGAGGTAAATGACACAGCAGGACTCCTGATCTGGTCTTCAGTCGCTTGGGCCTCCTGCCCCTCCCTGAAACCTAACATAAGCTCTGCCCATTCTGACCTGGCTCTTGATTCCCTAGACATTTCACCTGGATGACAACAGCCACCTCTTGATGCCTCTCTTGTCTTTCTCTCTGCATTCCCAACATCCAGCCCACTACCTTCCAAACAGTGTTCTGTGGGCTTCTTCCTTTCTCCAGAATCTACAAAGACTCCCCCATGTATTGTGGATCAACCATGAGTCCTCCTTCTGTCTTTCAGGGACCCCTGGACTGAAGACCTGCCTTGTCTACCCAACTATCTCTCCCACAGCTCTTGAGAGCAAATCCTTCCTTTCTGTCTGGTCAGTGTCCCTGATGCACGTCCGTCCGTGACCTTTCTCTCTATTGCACATACACCTCCCACTCCCTGCAATGCTCTCCCCTTCCTCCTGCCCATCCTCAGGGAAGGCTTCCTGACCACTGTTTCTCTGCCTCGGTCTGCAGACTTCTCCACCTTTCTTGGCCTGTGCTGCTGCCTTTGTCACATGACCACACCTTTTGCTTTCATCCATCCACAGCTTAGCAGGGACTATTCTGTGCTAAGCATTGTGCCAGATGGCCAGACAAAATCAGCTATGTCCCCTGCTTTTCAGGGTCCTGAAATTGTCCCATATTTGGAAGACCTGCTTAAAGAATAACCTTGTCCTGCCCATGGAGAAATCAATGGTTATGTTTTATGCTGCATTTGTATTCTCCCTCCTCCCTCACCCACAGTGCCTAGGGGAGGATTGTACACATGGAAAGTATTCAGTGATGATACATTAAATTGGATGGTTATTCTGTGCATACAAATATGTGGCTTCCCACTGAGCTTAGTCAAAAGCCCCCACTCTTTAAAATGATCAATTATGAGACCTTTTGTGATCTAGTCCTTGCTTAATTCTCTGGCCTCATCTCTCTCCATCAGAGATTTGAAGTCGTCTCGCTTTGGGATTCAGAAAAAAACTGGATCATACCTACTAACTGGGTCAGAAAGCCTGGAGAGATCGTAGCACTTTTCTAGACTTACTTTACCGAGCTGGACTTGACCCCCCACCCCCACCCCCAGGCTCCTTCTTGGTTGGCCCTTGATCCTCCGTGATGGTGGAAGAGCCACACTAGCACCAAATCCCTTCCAGTTCTTACCCACCTTGTTTGAGCCACTACACCTCCCACGAGCCCTTGCACCAGTGGTCTTGAATGCCATGTCAAGACTTTTTTCTATAGCTGATAGCTGGAGGACTGGGTTCTTCAGCCCAGTACCACAGACATTTTGAACCAGATAACTCTTGTGGGGGGGGGGGGCTGTCTTGTGTGCACTGTGAGATATTTAGCAGTATCCCTGACCCACTGGATGCCAGTAGCATGCCCTCCTTCCCACAGCTGTGACAACGTAAAATGTCTCTAGACATTGCCAAACATCTCTTGGGGAGAGAGGATCACTCTACTTTGAGAATCACTGCTGGGAGTGATTCTGACACTGGGAGTCAATAGGCATTCTCTTCAAATCCAAAAATGTGCCGATTCTCCAGATCCTTTATTCACACCCCCTCACTTTGGAGACAAGGAAGCTATGAAGCCCAGCGAGGAGACGGAGCTTCCTCAGAGACTCCGCCATCTTACTGCGTCACTGCCCAATGTTCCCTCACACGTCCCACGGTTGAACCACACTCAGATGCTCACACCAGCCCCATTCCTTCAGGTCTTCATGGCTTTGCACATGCTGTTCCCTCCATTCTCCCCTTTTACCCTGAAGGTAGAGAATTCTAACACAACCTTCAAGACACAGCTGATACTGTGCTGTCCTCTTCCATTAGTGCAGCCATCATGGTGCATCTGAATGACTGACTCGCTCTTCCTCTCTTCCCTCTCAACTGTGAGCTCCCAGGAAAGAGGGTCTATGTCTGCCTCAGCTTTGATTTGGCACAGAGGCTGGTACGTAGCAGACACTCAGCAACTACTTATTGATTAAATAAATTAAAGGTCATATAGTTCAGCCACTTTCAAGCTTTTTAAACTAGAGCATCCTTTGTTCAAATGCATCCTGCATGGAAGCATAAATGAACAAAAGAGATAAAAGTAGGGTGCTCTGATTAAAATTGGGAGGTGGGGTCTAGACACTCTACTTTCCTTCCCATCACCACCCCTTTCCCCTACCTCCTGCCCCTTGCCCTCACCACCATCATGCAGTAGCCCCAAGGGAGCTTCAGGGAAGAGTTGGGTTTAAAAATCACTTATCTGGTCCAACCTCGATTTGATGCTTGAATTCTTTTTTTTTTTTTTAAGATTTTATTTATTTATCTGAGAGAGAGAATGAGAGAGAGAGAGCATGAGAGGGGGGAGGGTCAGAGGGAGAAGCAGACTCCCCGCTGAGCAGGGAGCCTGATGCGGGACTCGATCCCGGGACTCCAGGATCATGACCTGAGCCGAAGGCAGTCGCTTAACCAACTGAGCCACCCAGGCGCCCTGATGCTTGAATTCTTGCCAATTAAGTTCATGATTCTCCAGCTTGACTGTCCATCAAAATCTCCTGGGACAGTGAAAGATACAGATTCACAGATCCTCTGGTTAGAGATTCTGATTCAACAGGTCTGTGGCTGGGCCTGAGGATATGTATTTTAAAGAATCTCAACCAGGTAATTTGACAACACAGCTAGGTTTGGGGAACCTCTACATACATATCCTATGGTGACTACTTCCTGCAGCCCATTCCTTTTTAAACTGCTCTGACGATTAGAAATTTCTTGTTACTGGGCGCCTGGGTGGCTCAGTCATTAAGCGTCTGCCTTCGGCTCAGGTCATGATCCCAGGGTCCTGGGATCGAGCCCCGCATCGGGTTCCCTGCTCCGCGGGAAGCCTGCCTTCCCTCTCCTACTCCCCCTGCTTGTGTTCCCTCTCTCGCTGTGTCTCTCTGTCAAATAAATAAAATCTTAAAAAAAAAAAAAAAAGAAATTTCTTGTTACTCATAAGGCTATAAAATTCTGAGCATCCTCCATGGTCCCTCGAAGTTCACACATTCTAGAACATACTGCCTGGTTGGTTGAACCTTGGCTGTCAGCAACTATAAAAAGGGAAGGCCAGAAGGAAGGGCAGGATTTCATTGGATGTTATTTTGGTTATCCTTCCATATCATCTTTGTTCCACCCAGGAAATGAAATGGCCCGCTGGCTTGGGACAGATATGTGAGCTCTGGAGTGTGTCCAGGAGGCAGAAGAGTCCATCTAGAAGGTGGCAGCTTGTCAGCACCTCCAGCAGCCCCCAAGTCTCCACATCTCTCCCAGAGGCTCTGACTTCCTTTGACAGCTCAGTTCACTCTGAGGGCTGCTGAAACTGCCACAGAGGGAAAAGTACCCAGAAAGAAGAAGATTCTAGCCAATGTGATCCTGTACCCAGGTGTAGCTGAAGAGCGAATGTTCACGGAAGCAAATGGAGCCCAGTGGTTCTGGTTCGGGTTCCCTCATCAGCTGGGTGTGTGATCCTGGATTCACCACTTCACCTCTCTGAGTCTGTTTTCTCATCTGTGAACAAGTGATGATACACTTCCCTTCTAAACTCACAGGAAGCATGGGACGCGGTTGTGGACACGTCAGCTGTAGTGTGAAGCACAGAGGTGTGGAAGCTCTTCCTCCGGGGTTCAAAGGAGAGGCCAATAATCATGAGAATGGCAGTAGCTGCTATTTATTGAACACTTATGTTCCAGATGTTAAATTCAAATATTCTCTAGATTATAATGGGATTGCAACAATCCCATGCAGGTCTTTGTCCCCATTTCACAGATAAGAAATGGACTTTGAAGGGTTAAGTAACTCATCTGAGCTGGTAAGTGACAATCTTTGGTTGGATTCAGAGGCTACCTATCTCTAAGGCTTGGATTCCTATGTACTACATGGTACAAAGAGGCAGGATATTGAGAAGGAGCATTCTAGTTGGAAGGAAGGTCATGGAGAGAGGGACTGAGGTGAGAAGGTAACAGATGTAGATGGGGAACAAAGGTCATTGGGGAAGAAGGGGCAGATGAGGCTGAAGAACAGGATAAAAGGAGAATATGGAGAGTCTTGATTGCACCATTAAGTATGGATTTGACCAAACATGCAGTAGGGAGCTACAGAAGGCTCTAACTGTTGCCCGACCAGTGGTGAGCCCTCAAAGATTTAATGGACAGAAGGATAGATGGATGGATCTGGATTTTATCTATCACTGTGTAATGAATCACTTCCTGGCATTCCTGCTTTTGTGTAATTTCCTCCCCTTAAGCATGGGTTGCCCTAGTCATTTGCTTCAAACAAAGAGAACACAACAAAAGTGATAGGATATTCCTCCTGAGATTAGGTTACAAAAACTTTGATATCTCTCTTGCTCCACTCCTTCCCTCTTGTTCTCTCATGTGCTTGCTCTGATGTTGTAAATTACCACACCAACATGGCAAAAAAAATTTGAGATCAGTCTGTGGCCAAATACCTGTGAAGGACAGAATCCTGCCAGCCTCATGAGTGAGCTTGCAAAGCATCTTTCCTCAGTCAAATGTTGAGACGAAATGGCAGGCCTGGCTGAGTCAGAGGATCTAGCAAAAGATGGAAAGAGGGAAGGAAGGAAGGAAGGAAGGAAGACAGGGAAGGAGGGAGGGAGAGAAAGAAGGGAGGAAGGAAGGAAGAAAGGAAGGAAGGAGGGAAGGAAAGATGGATGCAAGAGAAAGAAGCCATAGACTTCTACTTCCCAGACGGGGAAGGGAGAAAATAGTCCCGTGCATGAAGATTCCAGAGAACAGGACAAAGCTACCTATAATTTAAGATAAAATTATTTGCTAAGAATAATATATGCTACAGGAATCCAGAGAAAGGCATTAGGTATCCAGAGTGTTGGTTAGAAATACAGGCTTCTAAGTCAGATGACATGGGTTTGATTACATTTCAGTGCATATGCAATGGAACAGAGATGGTTCATTGTCTCCTGTCATCTGTTCTCTCTTTTCTTCTCTGTAACAGAACTCCCAAGTGTTAGCTAGTGAATTTTATCTATCACTGTGTAATGAACCACCCTACAACTTAGTGGCTTAAAACATCAACAATTACTAGTTAGTTTTCATGGTTTCTGTGCATCAGAAATTTGGGAGCAGGCTGGCTGGTGTTTCTGGCTCAGGATCTACCATAACCATTGGAGCTGAAGGTATCGGAAAGGTGACTCTCTCTGCAGACTTAATGCTTCCAAGCTGGCTCACTTGCATGGCTCCTCTACATGTGGACATCCCTGCAGGGCAATTGGAGTGTCTTCATGGCATGGTGGTGGGCTTTCCCTAAAGTAAGTCATCTAAGGGACCAAAGCAGAAGCTGCCTTTTATGCTTTGGTCTTGGAAGACACTTAGTATTTTATTATATTATATTATATTATATTATATTATATTATATTATATTATA